>NC_080551.1:6927500-6975000 GCF_028640845.1 Ahaetulla prasina
TGCTGAACTTCTGACTCCTTATTCAGCTCTCTGTCATTCTGGATCTTGTTTACTCATATGAACATTAGATGATTTATATATTTCTAGTGCTCTTCTCTGTGGTAGCCCCTTAGATATTGGAAAGCTGCTATCATGTCATCCCCTAATCCATCTTTTCATTAAACAAGACACAGCCAATTCCTGCAACTATTCTTCTTATGTTTGAGCAGACAGTTGTTGTGGTCTGCCAGCAGCCTGTGGAGCTGGCAGTGGAGTTGGAGAGTGAGGAGGCTGGGGAGGACAATGGGCCAGTCCTGGAGTCAGGAGAAAGCCCAGACGAGGGCTCTGTGTTAGGGGCAGAGATGAGGCCAGGGCCATCTGGGAGCGATGCACAGACTCTGGAGCCTCCACAAGCAGACAACAGAGAAGCAGAGGAACAGGAGGAGCCTGTTCCTAGTGCACACATGCGAAGAGCTGCCAGAAGGCAAGAGCAGCTAAAGCAAAAAGGGCGACTCAGGAGTAAGGCCAGGAGATGATCGGCCCCTCCCTAAGGCTTAAAAGAGCAGCAATGGCTCTTGTGTTCTTTATAGGAAAGCAACATTACTACAATTGTTTCTTGTCTCCTGTTTCTGAACTTCATGGGGCTTTGCCAAGAAAAGCCTTTGGCAGGGTGCCAAAGAAGACAAAGGTTTGTGATAAGGCCAAAGGATTTTTTCTGAAGGACTTTGCTTTGGACTAAGCTGAGAATGAAGTAATTCTCAGCTGTTCTAATAAAATATGTTTGTTTAGGACTGATCGTGTCTGGTAATAACTACTGGGGCCTAGGTCACAACACCAGTCCCCTAAATATAAATAAATCAATAAGGAATAAATAAATAAAAAATACCACCCCAGCCATTTTCACCCAGTAGCTTCTTCCCTCTATGCTGTTCTATTACCAATCTTGGCTCGATGGGATATTGCAGAAACGGTGACTTTGCCATAAACAGATTTTACAACATCAAGAGTCAAATTTTACTACATCATTAGGAGAGTGTTCCAGGGAGCTATCCAATTCTCATGCTCCTTCTTGGAGCTCGGCTTGTACTATCAAAGTGTAAGTATGTCATCATACTTCCCCAATAAACAAGCTTTACAGTGTCTCTCCGCACATTAAAAACAAGACAAACTCCATTAATATACTGTCATTTACTTTTGTGTTTCCTTTGGTTTTATTAGAGAACAAACAACAAACTTCATGCTAATGAGGTCATATTTTCCATTATCCCAATGGTTACAAACTCTGGTAAAGCTAGATACTACTCTGAGAAATAGAATATATATATGAGAGAAGGAGGGGATGAAAGGTGAAACGGAAGCAGTATGCTCCCTCCCATATTTGGGTAGACCAGGTTACTTCGACAAAAAATCCACTTAATCTCTCCCCTGGTACAGCTGACAAAGCGAGGAGAACCTGTGGCTTAGAGGTTAATACATCTGCCTAATATGCAAGCAAGCCCAGGTTCGAATCCCTATTCTGTGTGGATTCATATATATGTATTTATGTGTATATAAGTACATACTGTGTGTATATGTATATATGTACGAATGTGTATGTGTGTCAAACAATGTGTATGTGTTACACAAAGATGCATATTTAATTTCAGCAGTCCATAGATAACTTCTATAGGGTGCAGTAGACAACCAAATACTCACAGCCTCCAGTTTCAAGATACCCCTACCGTGTTTCCCCCAAAATAAGACTGGGTCTTATATTAATTTTTGCTCCAAAACATGCATTATGGCTTATTTTCTGGTTAGGTCTTATTTTGGGGGAAATACAGTGCTAAATGCCTCTGTCTGCTGATGATCTTAACTAGGGCTTATTTTTGGGGTAGGGCTTATATTACGAGCATCCTGAAAAACCATGCTAGGGCTTATTTTCCAGTTGGGTCTTGTTTTCGAGGAAACAAGGTAATGTGTTATTGCTTCCCCCCCTCCCTTTTCTTCAGGTTCAGTATTTTGGAATGTGAAAGGTAGACCGTTGTGTGTGAGAAATGTGCTTGTGCACATCTGAACCCAGTTCGAGCCACATTTGCTAAAGGAAGGTCAGCAGGAGGCTGTTTATTTCTCCAAGCAAGTATGAATGTTTTCGTTGAAGGTCCCTCACCTTACTATGAGTTAAGAACGGTCTCAGGGACTCACAGATGAGCACAGACTTAAATTGGGAGCCTTTTGGATCACTGCTCATTTTTCTCAGCTGTGAATTGGCCAACTTTCTCTGCATTTTCCAAATTGTCCCATCCTGGTCATTCTTCTCGCCACAGGTGAGCAAGTTGCCTAAGCTGTTTACAAACCCACATTAACGTCATCTGCCTAGTTAACCCACTGGGATTTTAACGAGAGGCCATTTTCCGTCCATTAATTTTGAAATGTCACATTGAAAAGGTATCATCTAATGAGAATTACAGCTCTCTGCTTCATTGATCCTTTGTAGGGCTCCGTGAGGTATTCTTCCCAAATGGCAGAGCTTTGCAAGAGGTGGAGAAGAGTAGATTTTTGGCTGTGTTTTCAGTGGGGATGGGGGGAGGGAAATCTCCAGCAGGGAGCATGATAAATCATTTGGGTTGATGGAACACTGTTGTGTAGACAAAATAGCCACTCTGCCAGGAAATAAATGACACACGTTTTCCAACCATCAATAGAAACCATGTCAAATTGGAACATAGAACAGATGAGGGTCTGTAGGATCTGTTTTCGGTATTAACCATCCCTCAATAAATTAGCCTCACCTTGATGAACATACCTACTAGATTTGTGGCTGCTCTTGAATGCTCCCCGTCCTACCCTTGTAAGCAGCGATGCATGCATGACCTCAGATTTACATATTGGATTTTGTGGAACACACCAGGTATATCAGTCCTCAACAGGAATCTTTTAAAAACAAAGATTTGGAGTGGGTTCCTTTCATTCTTCATCATGCACAGGTCTTCCAAGTCCTACATTTAGACAACTTCCCTGCAGGCTCTACAAAATGGGCCGTGGTGTGGCTCAGGCTGTAAGAAGCCTGTTATTAAAACACAGCTGCCTGCAATTACTGCAGGTTCTAGTCCCACCAGGTCCAAGGTTGACTCAGCCTTCCATCCTTTATAAGGTAGGTAAAATGAGGACCCAGATTGTTGGGGGGGCAATAAGTTGACTTTGTAAATATACAAATAGGATGAGACTATTGCCTTACACACTGTAAGCCGCCCTGAGTCTTCGGAGAAGGGCGGGATATAAATGTAAATAAAAAAATAAAAATAAAATCCTCCTCCTCCTCCTCTTGAATTTTTGTATCCGAAATATGGAAGAACGGGTAGACCAGGAATAGTCAACTTTTTTATACCTACTGCCCACTTTTGTATCTCTGTTAGTAGTAAAATTTTCTAACCGCCCACCGATTCCACAGTAATGCGTCATGTATCGTCGTCTGTGCACGCCTCTCGCGCATCGTGGATTGAGTTTGGGGGGAGGGCTCCAGCTACCAGCTCTGCTTGTCTGTTACAGCTGGGTGGTGTGGGGGGAGATGCGTGAGCTATTCTGGGATGAGACTCTTTTGTTTGCAGTCGCACTATAGCACCATTTAGTTTCACTTACGTAACGTGAACTAAACTTATGTGCGGGCGATACAAATAGTATATTTTCAGAAATTTAAATTGTCACGGGGAATTTTATGAAAACCTAATGAAAATGTTTTTAAATAATGCTATGAAATTTTTTTGAAAAGTCAATTAAATTTTAAAAAAAAGGAAAGTGCTTCAGTATCGGACAAAACCCCTACTGCCCACCATGAAAGCTGGAATGCCCACTAGTGGGTGGTAGGGACCAGGTTGACTACCACTGGTGTAGACTTTGTACGTTGTTTTGTTTTGTTTTGCTTTGTTTTTTGGTGGAGGGAAGTGTTGCTAAATTAATCCACTGGTCACTATGTAAAAAATACGACATACCTGTATCCGAAAAGTCATGGGAGCACAAAGTGGAAAAAGTTATCAAAAATGAGATGGTGAAGATCTTGTGGGACTTTCGAATATAGACGGATCGTCATTTGGAACATAACACGCCAGATATCACGGTTGTCGAGGGCTGAAGCGAACAATTTATTGATATTGCTGTACCAGGAGATGCCAGAGTTGAAGAAAAAGAACTGAAAAAAATCACGAAATATCGTGACCTGGCCATTGAAACTACACGGCCATGTCACAGTGATACCCATTGTCATCAGGGCACTTGGTACCATGTCCAAGAATTTTACAAAATACATCAAGAAATTGCAGCTTCCTGCAATAACCTCAGCGGAACTGCAAAAAAACTGTGCTACTCGGAACATCATATATTTTAAGAAGATACTTGGTTGATACCTAGGATTCTGGCAGCAACCCGTATCAACCATTAGCACCAGTCAATGCTATTTGTGACACATTTTTAAATGTTCAGTTGACTGAGTTTCATGTTTAATGAATAAAAGATGTTACAATTATGATAATTATTTGTAATTATCAGCGGATGCGGTGGCTTAGTGGCTAAGACGCTGAGCTTGTCAGTCGAAATGTCTACAGTTCAGCAGTTCGAATCCCTAGCACCGCATAACGGGGTGAGCTCCCGTTACTTGTCCCAGCTTCTGCCAACCTAGCAGTTCGAAAGCATATAAAAATGCAAGTACAAAAAATAGGGACCACCTTTGGTGAGAAGATAACAGCGGTCTGTGTGCCTTCAGTGTTTAGTCATGCCGGCCACATGACCACGGGGACGTCTTCGGACAGCGCTGGCTCTTCAGCTTTGAAACAGAGATGAGCACCGCCCCCTAGAATCGGGAATGACTAGCATATTTGTGTGAGGAGAACCTTTTCCTTTCAATTATTAGTCAGGAATGCAAGTCCCAGAATTCCTGGGATGCTTGCAATGGGAATTCTGGGTGTTGTAATCCTAATCCTGTTTCAGATGCCATTTTGAAGGCCTCTGATTTATGCTTTTTCCCAAATGGCATCCATCAGTTAGTTTGAATCTCTACTGCTCTCACTATGAACTGGGACAGTTCCTTTGGCTTCTGTGGAGATTCTCAGGCATATCTAGGTCATGGTTGTCCCAAAGGTGCTTTTCCAGAAGGCAACTGGACTTTCTTGTTTGTTTTTTTCTTGAAGATATGTCGCTCGTCATCCAAGAAGCTTCTTCAGTTCTGACTGAATCCTTCCATCCTCCACCATTAAGTCAGAACTGAAGAACCTCTTTGGATGAGAAGTGAAATGACTTCAAGAAAAAAAACAAGGAAAGCCATTTGAAAAAGCAGCTTTGGGACACTTCCTTGGCTTAAAAAAAAGAACATTCATACTAAACCAGGCAGAGTTATCAGTGTACAAATGCACGTGCCATGCTAGTCTTGGGTGAAGATCATTTTCTATTTTAAAATCTTGATTTTGAGAGCCTGTAATGGGATTTGCTGGAGGTGTGACGGAAGAGAGAGACAAAAATGGGGTCATCTCTGTAAAAGCAGATGAAATCTCAGCAAGATCTCTTATCTCTCAACGCTCCAAAGGTCTACTAGTGGGAGATTAAAGAGCAAGGTTACTCTGACAATTTGTTTACATGCAGGAAGAGATTAAGATCTCATTGAAAGGGAATAAAAATAACATCATCTTGAGCTGTCACAGCATGAGCTCCATTGTAATCAACGCTACTCTGATTTCAGGGATAATTTAAGGCCAATTTATTATCTTAATTAAAAAAAGGAAGAGAAGAAAAAGAATCAAGGGAGGAGGAGGAGGAGGAGGAGGAAGAAGAAGAAGAGGAAGAGGAAGAAGAACAGGAGGGGAAGGAAGGAAGGAAGGAAGGAAGGAAGGAAGGAAAGAAAAGAGGGGCAGGAAGGAAGAAGGGAAAGATGGGAAGGAAGGAAAGAAGGAGAAGATGGGAAGGAAGGAAGGAAGGAAGGAAGGAAGGAAGGAAGGAAGGAAGGAAGGAGGAGATGGGAAGGAAGGAAGGAAGAAAAAAAGGAAGGAAGGAAGGAAGGAAGGAAGGAAGGAAGGAAGGAAGGAAGGAAGGAAGGAAGGAAGGAAGGAAGGAAGGAAGGAAGGAAGGAAGGAAGGAAGGAAGGAAAGAAAAATAATTACTGGCTCTAAGATAATCTTGAATGACCCAAGGACCACAATATATAAGTAGGGAGAAAGAAAATCTTTGTTTTATTGTTTTAATGATATAGATTTTTCTTAATGCCCTCTGCCTCACTTAATATAATGCCTTGCTAAAAAAAACAAAAAACAGATGCCTCAAGCCGAATACAAAAACAGTTGAAAGGAGGCTGTAAGAACCCTCTTAAGAACATGAAAATAGTTTTGGTAAAAGTTAGAAAATTGTTCCGAAGCCGAGAATAAAGGCAGGCAGGAGTTGTCTGAAGGCACTAAATTCTGCCTGGAATAGGTCTTGAAAAAACTTCCACAGTCGTTCTCACCACACTTCTCTTTGGACATAGATTTCGTTTTCGTAAGATGGATAAACTCTTCAGCTGCGGAATATTTGTGAGCCAAGTAGCTGACATGTGAGACAGCAGAAATTTTATATCTTCATATCTTTCTCAGCTTTATGTTAAATTTACAGTGGAAGTTATAAAAAAAAACAGCACAGAAGTATAAATATCAGATTCAGTGCTTCTCAGACAACCATACTTTAAGATATAAATTAACAGGACAGTCATTCCTGACATTTTATATCAAGAGCTCCTCATTTATGGTCTAAAGACCACTGGTGGTGCATAAGAGAAGTCTTGAGTATTGGTCCAATATTTATTTATTTGTATCCCACCTTTATTATTTTTACAAACAACCCAAGGCAGTGAACATATCCAGGTTACTTTCCTCCTCCTATTTTTCTCACAACAATCCTGTGAGTTGAATTTGGCTGAGAGAGAAGGACTGGCCCAAGGTCACCCAGCTGGTTTTTTATTTATTTATTTATTTATTTATTTCGATTTTTATACCGCCCTTCTCCCGAAGGACTCAGGGCGGTGTACAGCCAAGTAAAAATACTATATAAACATTAAAAGAAATTAAAAAAACATATTATAATGTGGCCGAAATAATTAAAACAATTTAAAATCTTAAAATATAAATAACCCCAATAAAATTTCAATCCAGTCCCGCTTGAATAAATAGGTGCGTTTTCAGCTCACGGCGAAAAGTCCGAAGATCAGGCACTTGACGTAAACCAGGGGGAAGTTCATTCCAAAGCGTAGGAGCTCCAACAGAGAAGGCCCTTCCCCTGGGGGCCGCCAGCCGACATTGCTTGGCGGACGGCACCCTGAGAAGGCCCTCTCTGTGTGAGCGTAACAGCAGGCGGTCCCGTAAGTACCCGGGTCCTAAGCCATGGAGCACTTTAAAGGTGATAACCAGAATCTTGAAGCGCACCCGAAAGACCACAGGAAGCCAGTGCAAACTACGCAGGATTGGTGTTACATGGGAGCAACAAGTTGCTCCCACTATTACCCGCGCAGCTGCATTCTGGACTAACTGCAGCCTCCGGGTGCACTTCAAGGGCAGCCCCATGTAGAGATCATTGCAATAGTCCAAGCGGGAAGTGACAAGGGCATGAGTGACCGTGCATAAGGCATCCCGGTCAAGAAAGGGGCGCAACTGGCACACCAAGCCTACTTGGTGGAAGGCCCTCTTGGAGACGGCCACCAAATGATCGTCAAACGACAGTCGCCCATCCAAGAGGACACCCAAGTTGCGCACCCTCTCCGTTGGGGCCAATTACTCGCCCCCCACAGCCAGCTGCGGCTGCAGCTGACTGTGCCGGGGTGCCGGCATCCACAGCCACTCCGTCTTGGAGGGATTTATTTATTTATTTATTTATTTATTTATTTATTAAACTTATATACCGCACCATCTCCCATAGGACTCAGGGCGGTTCACAGGCATATTAAAACAATATAGAACAATATAATAAATAAGCATTTAAAACCCAGATTAAAATTAAATATTATCAAAGCCTGATCACTAAAACAATAAGAACCAATAAAAACCCCATTAAAATTTGGTAAAACATTTTGTTCTTAGGCTAGTCCGTCTTGGAGGGATTGAGCTTGAGTCTGTTTCTCCCCATCCAGACCCGTACGGCTGCCAGACACTGGGACAGCACTTCGACAGCTTCGTTGGGGTGGTCCGGGGTGGAAAAGTACAGCTGAGTATCATCAGCGTACAGATGATAACTCACCCCGAAACCACTGATGACCTCACCCAGCGGCTTCATGTAGATGTTGAACAGGAGGGGCGAGAGAATCGACCCCTGAGGCACCCCACAAGTAAGGTGTCTCGCGGTCGACCTCTGCCCCCCTGTCAACACCGTCTGCGATCAGTCGGAGAGATAGGAGGAGAACCACCGATAAACGGTGCCTCCCACTGCAAACCCCTCCAACCGGTGCAGCAGGATACCATGGTCGATGGTATCAAACGCCGCTGAGAGATCTAATAGGACCAGGGCAGAGAAACAACCCCTATCCCTGGCCCTCCAGAGGTCATCCACCAACGCGACCAAAGCTGTCTCCGTACTGTGATCGGACCGGAAGCCGGACTGGAACGGGTCTAGATAGACGGCTTCATCCAGGTACTGGGGAAGCTGCCATGCAACCACACTCTCTACAACCTTCGCCACAAAGCAAAGGTTGGAGACTGGACGGTAATTTCCCAAAATAGCTGGGTCCAGGGAAGGCTTGTGGCTAAGACAGGACTAGAACTCACAGTCTCCAGGTGATTGGCCATAGTCACCCAGCTGGCTTTCATGGCTAAGACAGGACTAGAACTCACTGTCTCCTGGTGATTGGCCCAAAGTCACCCAACTGGCTTGCATGGGACTTGAACTCATGGCATCTTGCATTCTAGCCTGGCACCTTAACCATTAGACAAAACTGGTTCTCTATAAAAGTGAATGGTGGGATGTGAGGGGGAGGCAACATTTGACCATTAACCAAATCTCGAAAGATTTTGATGTTCCTGTAATTCTTCTGTAACATTCCCCCCCTCCCCATTTTTATAGGTTTGAAAAGTTTATATGTCTTTGCTTTGAGAATCCTGTAGATGCTATTGAGAGGAGACCATGTTGCTGTGATGCCTACAGGAGCTATTTTATCAGCTGTTGGCTTTCATTGGGATCCTCAAGAACTTTGAATGATGACATTGTGGCTTTCAGAAATTAAATGTTTGGAAATCACTCCTGCATCTCATAGAAAACTAAAAAGAAGAAGAAGGAAAGGAAAGGAAAGAGGGATAGAATACCAAGAAATAGCTCCTTAGCTGGCTATGCAAGGTCTGAGAAGAAGAAATTTGACAAATTGCTTCAAAATCTTGTTTTTTTGCCTTTGTGTTGAAGAAGAATGAATTCAAAGAGAACAGCAATAGCACTTAAACTTACACACTGCTTTCACAATCCTTTACAGCCCCCTCTAAGTGGTTTACAGAGTCAGTTTGGGTCCTCGTTTTATCCACCTCAGAAGAATGGAAGGCTGAGTCAACCATGAGCCGGTCAGAATCGACAAGGCAATCGGCAGAATTAGCCTGCAATACTTCATTCTAACCATTGCGCCACCATGGAGAAGGTGTCGTGTCCCACTCCTCCACTGACGGCCGGGTCAGGGAAATCCGAATCAGGCTTGCCTCTGCAGCTCTGCCCAAAGTCCTAGCAAAGTCCTCAGAGCAGGCAGGAGACCAGTAAGTGACTTCAGCAAGATAAGTTTGACTTTGCCTGACTCAGAGACTGCCAGAAAGCAGATCCTTTATGTAGGCCATGGGGTGTGGTTCCATGACTCAGCACTCATTAAGGTCTGCCCCTCCCTTCCTTCTGTTGCCTCCGCCTATCCAATCTTCTGATGCAAGGGTCACTCCAATCAGCAGCTGTTGGAAATAAACTTTCCTCAGGCTCACATGCTGTGGAGGAGGGGGAGGGGTCTAGCTGCTCCGTTTGCCTGGGCATGGAGCCAGGGCTGGGGCCGGGGGATGCTCCCTCCTCTGCAGCCTGCTTGGGCATGGAGCCAGGGCTGGGACTGGGAGGTGCCCCCTCCTCTTCAGCTTGTCTGGGCATGGAGCCAGGACTGGGGCCGGGAGGCATACATTCCTCCGTGTTCGGGAGCAGATAAGCAGACCCCGGCTGCGGTGAGAGCGGACAAGACACAACAGAAGGTGTATTAATATCCATTGCTACCAGTTAAGAGAAGATGTAAGCTATGTCTGAATTAAATCTTAATAAGTTTTGGTTGGGCCAGGATCTGCATTCCTAATCTGGAAGCCACCATCAAATGATTCCCACTCTGACTGTGAGATGGGCGGTACCTAAATTTGGATAAATAAAATAAGATACACCCAGCTTTCTCCACTGCTCATCCATCTAGGTTAACATTTAATGTGGTTAGATATCTTCTTAATTAGGGGTGGTGGAGGAGTCTAAAACGTACGAGGAATGGTTGCAGAGTTTGTCTAGTCTAGTGAAAAATAGGACTAGGGGTGACAGGACAGCAGTCTTCCAATATTTGAGATGCTGCCACAAAGAAGAGTAGGGGGTCAGCCTATGCTCCAAAGCACCAGAAGGCAAGTCAAGAAACAATAGATGGAAACTAATCAAGGAAAGAAGCAAACTTTGAACTAAGGAGGAGTTTTCTGACAGTGAGAACAATTACAATAGATACAAACTTAAGGCAAAACCGCACCAAACCCCGACTGCAGAAAATACGACTTCAGCAACAGAATGGTCAATGCCTGGAAGGCACTACCTGACTCTGTGGTTTCTTCCCCAAACCCCAAAAACTTTAACCTTTGACTGACTACTGTGGACCTCACCCCATTCCTAAGAGGTCTGTAAGGGGCATGCATAAGAGCACCAGCGTGCCTACCATACCTGTCCTAATGTTCCCTTTATTTGTATTCATTTTATGTATTCAGTTCATGCTTATATATATTACCTAATACATTCTAGATAGATAGATAGATAGATAGATAGATAGATAGATAGATAGATAGATAGATAGATAGATAGATAGATAGATAGATAGATATTAAATTAACCAGTGGAACTGCTTGGCTTCAGAAGTTGTGGATGCTCCATCACTGGAGGCTTTCTTTTTTTTTTTTTTATTCAAAAAGTTTTACAAAATTTTTTCCCCCTTTCCCCTCCTCTCCCTCCCTTCACAACCCCTCCCCTGACTTCCCGGAACGGGCACAAGGTATAGTTAAAATAAAACAAACATATGCTAAAAAAATTTCATCCCAACTTAATTATACCCCTACAATCATCAATTCCTAACTTCCCCCGAAAACAATCAAAAATAATACATCATAATCATTCAAAAACAGTCTGATAACTCTTAGTCTGATATCTGTTTTGAATATAGTCAATCCATTTTTTTCCATTCATTTAAATATCTTTCTTGCGTATTGTCTTTCAAAAAGGCTGATATCTTCGCCATCTCAGCCAAATTGGCAACTTTCAATATCCATTCTTCTATTGTAGGTACTTCTTTTTTCTTCCAATATTGTCCTATTAGTAATCTTGCTGCTGTTATTAGATTTAAAATCAATTTAGTCTCAATTACTGTACAATCCGCAATAATTCCCAACAAGAAAAATTGCGGCAGGAACTTTATCTTCTTTTTCAAAACATTTTGTAAAATCCACCAAATTTTTATCCAAAAGGCCTTTATGTCCTTACAAGTCCACCAAATGTGAAAATATGTAGCGTCATCACAATTACATCTCCAACATTTTGCTTGCATATCTGGATACATACACGATAATTTTTTAGGATCTAGATGCCATCTATAAAACATTTTATAAAAATTTTCCTCAGATTCTGTGCTCATGTGAATTTAACATTTCTAACCCAAATTTTTCCCAAGTTTCCAATAATATTGGCTCCTGAAAATTTTGTGCCCACTTTATCATACAGTCCTTTACCAAGTCCCTTTCAGAATCTATTTCAAGTAACACATTATACAATCTCTTTATATGCTCCTGAGACTGATTTCTAATTTGCTTTACCAAATTTTCCTCGTTCTGCTCTATACCAATTTTCTGATCTCCCTTCCATCTAGCACGTAGTTGCTCATATTGAAACCAAGTATAATTTTTCCCTTCCTCTCTTAATACTTGCAGAGATTTTAACTGCAAATTACCTCTTTCAGTATACAAAAGATCTTTATATGTAATCATTTCCTGATTCTGTTCTATGTTTATATTTTCTATTGTATGTCTAGGACTTGCCCATATAGGAACCTTATAATTTAGTTTATAAGAGTATTTTTTCCAAACACGCAGAAGGGCATTTCTTAGCACATCACTGGAGGCTTTCAAGAAGAGATTGGACAGACATTTGTCTAAAATGGTATAGGGTTTCCTGCCTGAGCAGGGAGTTAGACTAGAAGACCTCCAAGGTCCCTTCCAACTCTGTTATTCTGTTACTTAGTTAGTAAGATAGTTGGAGTGGGGGGGCGGGGAAGAGAATGGCTTGTTTCATTTAGAGGGGCTCCAAAGTTTCCATATGTGTGTCACAGATCAAGGTCACTAAAAAATTTGCAATCCCCCTTTCTCCCTTCACCCTTCCTTCCTTCCTTCCTTCCTTCCTTCCTTCCTTCCTTCCTTCCTTCCTTCCTTCCTTCCTTTCTTTCTTTTTCTTTTTTTGTTTATCAATAAGTTTATGCCTGCCTGATAGGTGACCTTATTTACTAAGCAACCTGTGGATTCATTTATCTTGAAATTAGCAGGTAATGAACTGGAAAGCACCAACAACCGTCCCACTAATTAACATGATAATTGGATTGTTTTGCTACAGAGGTACAATTAGCATAGAGGAACCCAAGAGGGAGGGGGATAAAAAACAACAACCCTGAGAATCAATAATAATGTCTGAAGTGTCCCGCCAAGACCACCGCAGGTCAGAGCCAATGCAGCAGAAGTTAGGAGCTTTCCTCCGTCATGTTTGACAAGGCTGTCATCTGCAGATCCCAGATTCAAATCTTCACGCACCCAAGGATCTGATCTGGAAGCAATAATCACCTAGGGTACCATGCCCTTCAAGCCCTTTGCAACTCTTCTTTCTATCATCTTTTTACATTTAGGCTGGAGAGATAACTTAGGAGTCACCATTATAGGAAAAACCACCCTGTAGACCATAGACATAGAAGGGTCGCAATGGCTTAATGGCTAAGACGCTGAGCTTGCCAATCGAAAGGTCAGCAGTTCAGCGCTTCGAATCCCTAGCGCCGCATAACAGGGTGAGCTCCCGTTACTTGTCCCAGCTTCTGCCAACCTAACAGTTCGAAAGCACGTAAAAAATGCAAGTAGAAAAATAGGGACCACCTTTGGTGGGAAGGTAACAGCGTTCCGTGCGCCTTTGGTGTTGAGTCATGCCAGCCACATGACCATGGAGAATGTCTCTGGACAGCCCTGGCTCTTCGGCTTTGAAAGGGAGATGAGCACCACCCCCTAGAGTCAGGAACCTTTACCTTTATCTTAGACCATAGACTGAATACGTTATACGTTGCTTGGAGTGAAAGTGATGGAAAGCAGATTTTGGATAATAATAATAATAATAATAATAATAATAATAATAATAATAATAATAATAATAATAATAATAATAATAATAATAATAATAATAATAATAATAATAATAATAATAATGTTTTAATTGTATACCGCCCTTCTCCCGAAGGACTCAGGGCGGTGAACAGGCAAATAAAATACAAACAGAAACATACACAATAATTAAAACAACCCTTAAAAAACTGATTCGAATTTGCCAAAAAATTTAAAATAACATTACACCCCATAATAATTACAAAAATTTAAAACCCATCGAAATTCAATTAAAAATTTAAGATTTAAAATTTAAAATCAGGCCAGTCCAGCCATACGAAATAGATAGGTTTTAAGTTCGCGGCGAAAGGTCCTAAGGTCAGGTAGTTGTCGAAGACCAAGGGGAAGCTCGTTCCACAGGGTAGGAGCTCCCACAGAAAAGGCCCTCCCCCTCGCCAGTCGACATTGTTTGGCTGACGGCACCCTGAGAAGTCCCTCTCTGTGGGAACGCACCGGACACTGGGAGATAGAGGCCGGCAGTAGACGGTCCCGTAAGTAGCCCGGTCCTAAGCCATGGAGCGCTTTAAAGGTGGTAACCAATATCTTGAAGTGTACCCAGAAAACAACAGGCAGCCAGTGCAGTCTGCGCAGGATAGGTGTTACGTGGGAGCTCCGAACCGCTCCCTCAATAACCCGCGCAGCCGCATTCTGGACTAGCTGAAGTCTCCGGGTGCTCTTCAAGGGGAGCCCCATGTAGAGAGCATTACAGTAGTCCAGACGAGAGATAACGAGAGCATGAGTGACCGTGCATAGGGCATCCCGGTCCAGGAAGGGACGCAACTGGCGGATCAGGCGAACCTGATAAAAAGCTCTCCTGGAGACGGTCGTCAAATGATCTTCAAAGGACAACCGACCATCCAGGAGCACGCCCAAGTTGCGTACCTTCTCCATCGGGGTCAACAACTCGCCCCCGATAGACAGCCGCATCTGCAGCTGACTGTACCGAGGTGCCGGCATCCACAGCCACTCCATCTTGGAGGGATTAAGTTTGAGCCTGTTCCTCCCCATCCAGACCCGTACGGCTTCCAAACACTGGGACAGCACTTCGACAGCTTCGCTGGGGTGGCCCAGGGTGGAAAAGTACAGCTGAGTATCATCAGCGTACAGTTGGTATCTCACCCCAAAGCCACTGATGATCTCAGAGCAAATGAGAAATTGCTCTTGATAAATATCAAGAGCAATTTCCTAATGAGGTATATTCAAGAACCTGCATCCTGAGAAGATGGGGTATCTAGAGGTATCTAAGGCAGCTGTTCATGGAGAATAAGTTCTAAAGTTTTCACATTAGCCTGTGAGTTTTAGACTAGGTAACGTGAGGGTATCCTCCTAATTCTATGAATTTCTGTTTAGAGGAAAGGAAGTCTCAGAACAAAGCCTTGGGGGAAAAATTAGTCTGTGGGTCAAGATTATTTCAGGTGCTGAAGAAAATTGCAAAATTACAAAGAACTTCTACAATTATTATTATTTGGAAAAAAAAATGAAAGAAAGAATAAATTGAGTTCCTTTCCCATAGATTTGAAGCGGAAGGGTTGAAAAAGATCAGTCGCCAGACCATCTCCGTAGCGGCAGCCAACCTTTGGAATTCCTTCTCTCTGGACATATATATGATCTCAGTCCTACTTTCTAGATAAAGGTAAAGGTAAAGGTTCCCCTCGCACGTATGTGCTAGTTGTTCCTGACTCTAGGGGCTGGTGCTCATCTCCGTTTCTAAGCCAAAGATCCAGCAATGTCTGAAGACATCTCCGTGGTCATGTGGCCAGCATGGCTAAACACTGAAGGTGCACAGAATGCTGTTACCTTCCCACCAAAGGTGGGCCCTATTTTTCTACTTGCATTTTTTACATGCTTTTGAACTGCTAGGTTGGCAGAAGCTGGGACAAGTAACGGGAGCTCACCCTGTAATGCTGCACTCGGGATTCCAACCACTGAACTGCCGACCTTCTGACTGACAAGTTCAGCATCTTAGCCACTGAGCCACCATGTCCCCCACTTTCTAGATAGAGAAAAAGACGATGATGATTATGATAATTGATGACAATGATATCCATTCAGTCGTGTCCAACTCTTGACAATTCTATGGGCCAGATTTCTTCACATCTTCCAATCTTGCGCAACTTCTTCGAGTTGTTCTATGCTCTGGCTTTTGTCAGCTTTGATAAAAGATACAGATAGACAGACAGATGGACGGATGGATGGACGGACGGACAGACGGATGGGTAGGCAGGCAGACAGACAGACAGAAGTTTGACAGACAGAAAGAAGATAGATAAATAGATAAATAGATAAAGATGATTGATAGATAGATAGATAGATAGATAGATAGATAGATAGATAGATAGATAGATAGAAAGAAATAGATAAAGATGATAGATAAATAGATAAAGATGATGGGAGGGTGGGTGGGTAGATAGATGGATGGATGGATGGATGGATGAATAAGAGATAAGGGATAGTAGATAGTAGACAAGAGAAAAGTGAAAAGATAAAGTTAGAGATACAATACTTAACCCTATACATGAAAACATACATTTCCACATATGTACACATTTACATCTACATGTATATAAATCTACATGAAGACAAAGAGACATAGATTGTCATTTAATTTTCTTGTTGCCCACACAGACTTTGTTAGGATTGGAGCAGGATATACATATTGTTGAATGAATGATTGATTGAATGAATATTAGATTAAAGACTGTAGAAATCTCCATGGAATCCTTCCTAAACACAATGAAAAGAATGTGAGTTTAAAGTGTGTGTGAGAGAGAGTGAGAGAGCAAACAAGTCAGAAAGTGCAATTGACAATTTCATCCCTTCAGGTTGAATGGCTTAAAAAGCACAACCGAAGACCACTCTGTTGCTGAAGTCGTATTTTCTGCAATTGAGTTTGGAGCGGTTTACCTTGAGTTTGTACCGATTGTTTGCCTGTGGATTGTTGAGGTTGAAGTTGAAGAAGTCGTTGTAGCAGACAATTTTTGTACTATGCTTAGATTGGACCGCAGGTGGTGCAGTTCCAGATTGTCCAAGCCCAGAATTTCAAGTCTGGTGTCGTGTCCCACTCCTCTGCTGATGGCCGGGTTGGGGAAGTCCGTATCAAGCGTGCCTCTGCAGCTTTGCCAAAGTCCTATCAGAGTTCTCAAGGCAGGCAGGAGACCAGACTTCAGCAATCCAAGTTAGACTTTGCCTGACTCAGAGAATGCCAGAAAGCAGATCCTTTATATAGGCCATGGGGTGTGGCTCATGATTCAGCACTTATCCAGGTCTGCCCCTCCCTTCCTTTTGCTGACGTCGCCTCTCAATTCTCCAGAAGCAAGGATCTCTCCAGCCTCCAGCTGTTGGTAATCTGGCTTCACATTCTTCAGGCTCACATGCTGTGGGGGAGGGGTTTAGTTGCTCCGTTTGCCTAGGCATGGTGCCAGGACAGGGGGCTGAAGGCACATCAGGCCCTTTGTCTTGCTCGGCCTGTCCAGGCATGGTGCCAGGGCTGGGGCCTGGAGGCATGCCAGGACATTCTTCCGAACTATCAGCGTCCGGCAGGAGATAAGAGGGGCCCGGCTGCAGCAGGGGGAGCGGGCAAGACACAACATCTGGTGGCATAAGGGATTCTGTTGGGAGTAAAGGAGTGGAGGGCTCTTCTCATGAAATACCTCTGGACCTGCTCAATCATATTTAGTTGCACAGGTGGCACACGGAGCCATCTCTGCGGGCATGTGAGCTGTTGCCCTAAGTCAGTTCCACCACGCATGTGCACACGCCGGCCAGCTGATGCCTCCCAGATGTCCGGAAACAAGTTGTTTCTGGTCTACGAAGGGCCTCTGGAGTGCCAGGAAAGGCCGTTTTCGCCCTCCCGGAGGCTCCAGAAAAGCCTCTGGAGCCTGGGGAGGGTGAAAAACAGGCCTACCGGAAGTCCGGAAATGGGCCATTTCTGGCCTTTGGAGGCTTCAGGGAGGCCTGATAGGCCAAAAACAGGGCATGGTGGGGGGATCGTGCACATATGCGCGGTGAAGAGGGGGAGTCACGCACGCATGTGCAGGGGGGCAGGGCAGGGCATTGCATTTACAGGTGTGGGCACCCAAGGAAAAAATGGTTAGCCATCACTGGCTTAGAACAATGACTTTAATCAGAATTGTTCTCAACTAAAGCACGCTTCTAAGAATTCCCCAACAATTCTTGGATGCATTCACTAAAATTTCATCTATTAAGAAGTCTTGAAAGCTCCTTGCTTGCAGAGTAGACTTCTCAAAACCTCCCGTCCAAAGGGGATTGGGGAGCATCTCTAATTAATCAAACTAGGTCAATCAAGTTTTGACTCAGGCAGCAGTGGAATTCTTTAATAACCTCTTGTAATTTCCAAACGTTGCTCTCCTGTCTTGTGCTATGAATAAATACCTCCAATGTGTACAAGAGAGCAGATCCAGGGAGTATTTTGAGTAAGCAATCTTCATATGGCCCATATTTATGTCTTCCTGGAGGATATCTGTAATTTTAGAGCTATTTTGTGACAAATCGAACTCCCTTTACTGATCTCTTTCTGTCTTTCTCTCTCTGTCACTCCCTCTCTTTCTCTGTCTCTCTGTCTCTCTCTGTCTCTCTCTCCCTCTCTGTGTGTGTCCCTCTCTGTTTGTCTCAACCTGCCTCCCTCCCTCTCTCTGTGTCTTTCTTTCTTTCTGTCTCTTTCTTTCTCTTTCTGTCTCTGTCTCTCTTTCTCACTCTCTCTCTGTGTCTCTCAATCTCTTTCTGTGTGTCTTTCTGTATCTGTGTATGTCTCTCCCTCCCTCCCTCTGTCTTTCTCTCTTTGTCTCTCTCTCTCTCCCTCCCTCCCTGTCTGTCTCTCTTTCTGTCTCTGTCTCTCTATCTTTTCTCTCTCTCTCTCTCTCTCTCTCTCTCTCTCTCTCTCTCTCTCACACACACACACACACACACACACACACACACTTTCTCTCTCACAAACATACAAGCTCTGCTTTGTTTGAAAGAACTTTTCACATGAAGCTGCAATGCTTGATCTAAGTCTTCATCCATGCACTGCTTGGCAGGAGTATTCCAGTTTTTTGTTTGCTTGTCTGAATTAAACTTGATTACATAATGATAGACGTCTTCCTCTTCCTAGCAATACCAGGGACCGAGCAGAAGGTATTCCAAAGGTGCTCTGCCCCTCAGTTTGGAGACCCAACAGGATTCATCTCCACCTCAATGTCTCCCTGACATCTATTCAGGCACCCAACCTAATCCTTGCCCCGAGCCTTTTAAAAAAAGAAAAGAAACTTGGAGAACAGCTATACTACAAAGCACAATGCCAGCCTATAGCTACCGTATGTCTTTCCTTGTAAATACTGGCTTGGATAATAGCATCCACAGCATTTTACCAAGTTTAACACAGAGAATCATCTATTGCAATATCCTCCCTGTAAAAGACTACTTCAGCTTCAATCGCAATAATACAAGAGCAAACAATAGATTCAAACTTAATGTCAACTGCTTCAAACTTGATTGCAGAAAATATGACTTCTGCAGCAGAGTTGTTAATGCTTGGAACTCATTACCTGACTCCATAGTCTCTACTCAAAATCCCAAAATCTTCAACCAAAAACTGTCTACTTTTGACCTCACCCCATTCCTAAGAGGACTATAAGGGGTGTGCATAAGAGCACAAATGTGCCTACCATTCCTGTCCTATTGTTCCCTTTCATTATGACAAATTAACATAGTTGTTGCATACTTTTTGCTTATATATATTTTTTTCTTTTATAATGTGTTGATTTTCTTATATCGATGTTTGTGTATACTGTTGTGACAAAATGAAATTTTTAAAAAAGGAGGAAAATAACAGCACAGCTTTGCGCTGGAAGCTATATTTATTTTCGGTTATATGTGCAATGTTGCAATACCCATTTGCAAGAGTCTGCTCAGAACTATCGTGCAGATTCAATTCAATTCAATCCAATCAGAATAGAGCTGGAAGGGACCTTGGAGGTCTTCTAGTCCAACCCCCTGCTCAAGCA
Organism: Ahaetulla prasina; assembly: GCF_028640845.1. Classification (NCBI taxonomy): domain Eukaryota; kingdom Metazoa; phylum Chordata; class Lepidosauria; order Squamata; family Colubridae; genus Ahaetulla; species Ahaetulla prasina. Next base: position 6,947,110 of record NC_080551.1, read on the forward strand.
GGAGACCCTATACAATTTGAGACAAGTGGCTGTCCAGTCTCTTCTTAAAAGCTTCCAGTGATGAAGCACCCACAACTTCTGAAGGGAAGCTGTTCCACTGGTTAATCGTTCTCAGGGTTTAAATTTAAATTCTAGGCATTTCCTTCCATCTTACCATGTCAACAGGAAACTACCTTTCTCCTGAGGTCCTGGAAAGGGCCTGAATTGTGCTGAGGTAAATGTTCACTGTGGCTTGGGGAACTGAGTTCTTGCTTCATCGAACTTTCATTCCTCATATACCAGGCAGAACTCACAGATGACTCAAAGAAAAGTGTTTGTTACCTGTTCCCACAAATTGAAAAATAACAAAATAATGAAGTTGGAAGGGACCTTGGAGGTCTTCTAGTCCAGCCCACTGCTCAAATGGGAAACCCTATACCAGTGGTTCTCAACCTTTATAGTGCTGCGATCCCTTTAATACAATTCCCCATGATGTGGCGACCCCAACCGTAAAATTATTTTTGTTTTGAATTTATCGCGCCTGAAGCCAGATTAGGCTAGCGATTGGGCGTGATTGCAGCTGGCTTGAGAGGGAGACATCAGAGCAAAGATTTCTCTCTTTTTTAATTCATCGCGCCTGACGCCGAATTCGACTAGCAATTTGAAAAGCCTGCAGCTGGCTTGTGGAGTCAACCATTGGAGCGCGATTCTTCGACTTGCAAGTATACTTCCCATATTTCCGATGGTCTTAGGCGACCCCTGGCAAATTGTCATTCGACCCCCAACGGGGTCGCGACCCACAGGTTGAGAACCACTGCCCTATACCATTTCAGATGAACAGTTGTCTAATCTCACCTTAAAAGCCTCCAGTTTTGGAGTACTCACAACTTCTGGAGGCAAGTTGTTCCACTGGTTAATTATCCTCACTGTCAGGAAATTTCTCCTTGGTTCTAGGTTGCTTCTCTCCTTGGTTAGTTTACACCCATTGCTTTTTCTCCTGTCTTCTGGTGCTTTGGAGAATAGCTTGACTCCCTCTTCTTAGTAGCAGCCACTCTAATATTGGAACACATGTCACTCCTAGTCCTTCTTTTCATTAAAATTAGATGATTCCAGCAACCGTTTTTTATATGTTTTGGCCTTCAGTCCCCTAATCATCTTTGTTTCTCTTCTCTGCACTCTTTCTAGAGTCTCTACATCAGTGGTGAAATCCATTTTTTTTTACTACCGGTTCTATGGGCGTGACTTGGTGGGTGTGGCTTGGTGGGCATGGCAGGGGAAGGATACTGCAAAAATCTCCATTCCCACCCCACTCCTGCAGGAAGGATATTGCAAAATCCCCATTCCCTCCCCACTCTGCGGCTGACCAGAGTTGCTATTTGCCAGTTTATTTATTTATTATTTATTTTTTTGTCAAACACAACAGTATATATAAATATAAGCATGAAATAACCATACGAATTGGATACAATCAAAGGGAACATTAGGACAGGAATGGTAGGCACGCTGGTGCTCTTATGCACGCCCCTTACAGACCTCTTAGGAATGGGGTGAGGTCAACAGTAGATAGTCTTTGGTTAAAGCTTTGGAGATTTTTGGAAGAAACCACAGAGTCAGGTAGTGAATTCCAGGCATTAAGAACTCTGTTACTGAAGTCATATTTTCTACAATCAAGATTGGAGCGGTTAACATTAAGTTTAAATCTATTGTGTGCTTGTGTATTATTGCGATTGAAGCTGAAGTAGTCTTTGACAGGAAGGACATTGTAATAGATGATTCTATGAGTTAAGCTCAGGTCATGTCGAAGGCGACAGAGTTCTAAATTTTCTAAACCCAGGATTTCAAGTCTGGTGGCATAAGGTATTTTGTTGTGATCAGAGGAGTGGAGAACTCTTCTTGTAAAATATTTCTGGATACGCTCAATTGTATTAATATTGTATATTAATATTAATAAGTAGTTTGGTTCTCCAAACTGTTCAAAATTTCTGCTACCGATTCTCCAGAACCTGTCAGAACCTGCTGGATTTCACTTCTGTTCTACATATTTTTTATATCATGGCGGCCGAAACTGGATGCAATATTCTGCTACTGATAAAGTTGAAATAAAGTTGAAATGAGGGCATGTCTATCTACATGTATTCAAAAACTGATACTGGAGCATTGGAAAGATAAATATATTGTACCTTTCACTCAATGGGTTGATGATCTGATCACATTTCCCATCCATGAGCAGATGGATATATATAGCAGATACAACAGACAAATATAATTGCTAGAAATCCATCAATCACTTAATATTATTTCAGTGCAAAATCAGCATATAACTAACACAATAACAATTATGCTAAAATAGAAACTTAAAATATTGTTAGAATAAAATAAAGATGAAATTATTCAGTTAAAATTACAGAGTACGGGTAGTAAAATGCAAGCTAATCCCATAAAATTAGAATTAATTTTTACAATGGACAATCTAAATGCTGTAAACTAAGCTAACTATAAAACTATAAGTAAGCAATACTAGAATTTATAAAACACTGTATGTAGGACTATGTGAGGCTATACTAATTTGTATTAACTCTAATACTTGCTGAAGTCTAGCTAGGGTTTGTTGGCATTAAGACCACTTTGTCCCAGTCAATTATAACAAAGATATAGTAAAATAAACTTAGAGTGGTATGTGTATATTTAAAAAGAGAAAGAAGGTGGAGAAAAGATGGAGGAGAAGGAAAGGGCAAAAAAAGGAGGAGAAATATATTGAGTTATGGAAACCAGATTATGGATAGAACTATACAGCCTGTATATGAATTAAGTAAGGTTCATGGTTTATATATTTCCTTAGTTAATGAAACACAGCAGGAAAAGATTTATAATTTGTACTGTAGCTTAATCACTATATTCAAACATGTACTCGCTAGTAAATTAAACGAGGAATAAATGAAGTAAGTTCTCAACCCTGGATTGATGATGAATGTGTAAAAGCTAAGTGATTCCTAATTGAAGTTAGAATAGATTAACAGAGTTGGAAGGGCCCTTGGAGGTCATCTAGTCCAACTCCCTGCTTCTCCGAACCACTTAAAATTTCCACTACCGGTTCTCCAGAACCGGTGAGAACCTGCTGAAACCCATCTCTGATCTCAACCATCTTGAACTCTGCAATTGTTGAGTCTTCTTGGCCTGTTGTGCGATTCGGCTCGCAACGTAGGCTGGAGATACAATGACACGCATACCAGAATGAAAATGGTATGCATCATTAAGCTCCAGAATTGAAATATTTCCCTCTTATTGAAGTAACAAAGCTCAGATTTACTGGCTTCTTAAGAGGATCAAGACATCCTGCTTCTTAGCTTTTCAATTGATAGATCTTGTTTTAGTTCGTTTTTTCTCTCTCTCTCTCCTGTTTTTTTTTTTTTTTGGACAGGTATAGACCATCCTGAAAAAGGAATGTAACAAATAGATGTTTAGCAGCAAGGGACACGCACCAACACCCTTAGCCACTTGTAGTGGGGGGGAATGCTTCCTCCTCTCCTTTAAACGAGAGAACGAGAGCTTTTAACTTGAAGGGTAAAATTATATCTCCAACCTGGTAGATTGGGGACTTCAAAGGCATTTTTCTCTACTTTGGGTGTCCCTAGATGAGAAGGGAGCATGCTATTTGTACCCAAACTCCCGGGCTCAAGTGGTTGTCTAATTGACCCCTTTGTAACAGGTTAAAGGTTCTGTGGTAGATAACAGCACTTCATTTTGATTAATTATGTCAGGGAATTAATGTATGATTACTAACTTTTAGCAGACCCTGCTCTTTTTGACCCCGTGCTGCTTGTCTGCCGTGGCTGGTTGTAATTTTTGGCCGGTGGGTTACCAAAGGTCACAATGTGGTCAGCTTATTTTAAACAAAGAAGGGACAGCGGAGGGAGGGCATGTGTGAAAGACAGACAGACAGAGAGAAGGAGAAAGGATGGAGAGAGAGAGAGAGGTAAGGATCCTATCAGGAAAAAAGCTTTTCTTCCCAGCCTGATAAAGGAGACAGAATTTTTTTTTATCGATAGATGTTTATACGTATAATCTTCCCAAGAATAATTTTAAACCTGAGAAAGAGTGATTGAGTGATTGAATATTGCACCTATAAACTACATTTCATCGTGAGCTTTAACAGCAGAGGAACTGGTTAAATTGAATGTGGAGAGGATCAGCATTGAATCCTCTCTATTTATGAAAGAGATGCAAAATGAAGACCAAATTGTTTGGAGAAAATTCATATTCTCAGTCTATTTGGCAGAAATTGAATGATTAAGCAGGAGTGATTCTTTTCTTCATTTCGAGAACATGGGGGAGAATACTTGTTATTTTCCAAGCTGTGGTTCAAGGTTAGAATAAACCAGATTTGCTTGGGTTCATGGCATGCCAAATAGATAAAATTCTTTATTGGCCAAATGTGATTGGACGCACAAGGAATTTGACTTTGGTGCATATGCTCTCAGTGCACATAAAAAAGAAATAAAATATATTCGAAAAGGCTCATAATTTAGTGATAGTCATAGGACTATAAGCAATCAAATCATACTAGGAAACAATAAAAACAATATAAGTTGTAAAGATACAAGCAACATGGATATAGTCATAAGTGTGAAGAGATAGGTACTAGTAAGGATGAGAAGAAGAATAGTAATACAGTTTTAGTAGTTAGTTTGACAGTGTTGTGGGAATTAGTTATTTAGCAGAGTGATGGCATTCAGGAAGAAACTGAACTTTTGTCTAGTTGTTCTGGTGTGCAGTGCCTTATAGCATCATTTTGAGGATAGGAGTTGAAACAATTTAAGTCCAGGATGCGAGGGGTCTGTAAATATTTTCACAGCCCTCTTTTTGACTCGTGCAGGTCCTCAATGGAAGGCAGGTTGGTAGCAATTGTTTTTTCTGCAGTTCTAATTATCCTCTGAAGTCTGTGTCTTTCTTGTTGGGTTGCAGAACCGAACCAGACAGTTATAGAGGTGCAAATGACAGACTCAATAATTCCTCTGTAGAACTGGATCACCAGCTCCTTGGGCAGTTTGAGCTTTCTGAGTTGGCGCAGAAAGAACATTTTTTGCTGTGCTTTTTTGATGACGTTTTTGATATTGGGTGTCCATTTTAGGTCGTGAGATATGGTAGAACCTAAAAACTTGAAGGACTCTACTGTTGATACTGTGTTGTCTAGTATTGTAAGAGATGGTGGTATAGGAGGGTTTCTCCTAAAATCTACGACCATTTCTATAGTTTTGAGTGTGCTTAGTTCCAGATTGTTTTTGGTTGCACCACAAGGTTAGTTGTTCAAAGTCAAGAAGCCACTTTATAGCTAAACATGTTCTGAGGACCAGTCCATGTGTAGAAAACATATAACATAAGGCTGATAAAGACTTCAGTAGAATGGAGTAGATTGAGCTACTCTATCCCAAAAGTTTACCTCATACATAAAGAAGCATATTGGAAATTGCATCTGTACAGAGGAACGTTGATTTGGGACAGTTGTGTGTGAGAGAAATAGGTCACAAGTGGGTGTGTGCCTGGACACAGGTGTGAAGATATAGACGTGAGTCATATTAGAAGGAGTTGTACAGGTAATCCTCCACTTACAACAGTTCATTTAGTGGCCGCTCGAAGTTACGACGCTAAAAAAAGTGACTTATGACCCTTTTCACACAGATGACCGTTGCAGCATCCCCACGGTCACGTGATTTACATCTGGATGCTTAACTATTGACTCACATTTATGACGGTTACAGAGTCCTGGGGTCACGCGATCCCATTTTGCGACCTTCTGTCAAGCAAAGTCCATGGGGAAACCGGATTCACTTAACGACCGTGTTACTAATTTAAGAACTGCCGCGATTCACTTAACAAATGTGGGGAGAAAAGCCGCAAGATGGGGCAAACCTCCGTTTAACAACACAGATTTTGGGCTCAATTGTGGTCGTACGTTGAGGACTACCTGTGTTTAAAAGCCACGTTACAGAAAATGGATCCAAAACCATATTAGAGGAAGTTAATGCACTGTGGGCTTCCTGTAATTATGCTGCAAATTACTATCTTTGTGAATTCCTGATCTGATTCCCCTACATGTCCGGATATTGGTCTGTGTTCTTTGTATGCTTACTTATGGTTTATTTATTTATTTATTTATTATTTACATTTCTATACCGCCCTTCTCCGAAGACTCAGGGCGGTTTACAGCCAAGTTAAAAAGACATACACGAAAATTAAAACACAATATTTGAAATTTAAAAATGTGAAACCATAAGGCCGAATATTAAAATAACAAGAAATAAAACCACTCAATTAAAAATTACTCTTAGGCCAACCCTGCTCGTTGAAACAAAAAAGTCTTGAGCTCGCGCTTAAAGGCCCGGAGGTCGGGAAGAAGGCACAGCCCCAGAGGCAGTTCGTTCCATACGGTAGGTGCCCCAACAGAGAAGGCTCTTCCCCTGGGGGCCGCCAGCCGACATTGTTTAGCTGACGGCACCCCGAGGAGACCCTCCCTGTGGGAGCGCACAGGTCGATGGGAGATGGGGTTACGTTTTGTTAGAACATAAAATTGCAGATGTGCTGCTGATTCAGAACAAATACTATCTAATCCCATATTTTGTCACCGTTACTGGCAACGTGACCATCTAGAAATATTATGGACGTAGAAGAACTTTACATGCCATTTTCTTTGAGTTGTCAAGTTTTCTATTTCCATTTAAAAGGTTAAGTGGAAAGCAGAAACTATCAAGAGCTAATAAGTAGAGGCTAACTTAATATGTGTAATGCAGGAAGAAAATTAGTTAGATGGTAATTAAAACTCGAGAGCCGGCTTGGGTGTAGCTTTGAAGGCATTAGGCTAGAAACCAGGAGACAGTGAGTTTCAGTGCCTCCTTGAGTGACCTTGGGCCAGTCACTTTCTTTCAGCCCCAGGAAGAAAACAATGGCAAATCTCTTCTAAAGACATTGCAAAGAAAATTGCAGGGATTGATCCAGGCAGTCTCCCAAAATTGGGCAGGATTGAACAGAAGGGGAAAAAACAAACAAACCCTAAAACTTAGCATCTGGACTTTAATAAGATCTACCATAAATTAAGAAGCACTCAACATTTGGGTCTGGATGCAAGCAAGCAATAGCACTTAGATTTATATATTGCTTTACAGCCCTGTCTAAGCGATTTATAGAGTCAGCCTAGTGCCCCCAACAAATTGGCTCCTCATTTTACTGACCTCGGAAGGATGGAAGGCTGAGTCAAACTTGAACAGGTCAGAATTGAACTCCTGGCAGTGGGCAGGAAGTTAGTCTGCAATACCGCATTCTAACCACTGCACCACCAGGGCTCTCATCCCTGTTCTTCCAAACCCACATTTTAATTTGATGACAGATCATCCTGGGCCAGAATTATCCAATTGATTAGAGAGGACACTTGAGAATAACATCTTCATGCTGTATGTGATTGGTGGGGATTTTGGTGGGCTGATGTTGAAAGTTTGGAGCAGTGTTATTAATTGCACTTAGGACTAGAGGGGATAAGGAGATGAGGGGGCCAAGCAGTGGTACCTATCTCAGTATGCTCCCTAATTAAAAGGGAATATAAAATCAGCAGGCCAGCCAGTTTGATGCATGTGTGCATGAGTAAATGAGATCGAAAGTCATAGAAGTCACAGAATAACAAATTCGGAAGGGACACTGGAGGTCTTCTAATCCAACCTCCTTCTACTTGTGCAGGAGACCCTACACATTTCAGACAAATGGTAGTTCAAACTCTTCTTAAAAACCTCCGGTGATGGAGCACCTGAAATTTCTGCTTTGGAATATTGCTTTTTTTCCTGCTTTCGGGTGCTTTGGAAAATAGGTTGACCCCCCTCTTCTTTGTGGTTGCCCTTCAAATATTGGAAGATTGCAATTCCTGCAATCGTTCATCATATCCTGTAGCCTCCAGACCCCTAATCATTTTTATTGCTCTTTTCTGCACTCTTTGTAGAGTCTTAACATTTTGGGGGGTATTATGGTCACCAGAACTGGACCCATTATGCAAAATGTAGTCTTACCAGTGCCCTAAGTATGAAGTGAGAGAAAGACAGAGAGAGAGAGAGAGAGAGAGGGAGGGAGGGAGGGAGACAGAGACAGAGACAGAGAGACAAACAGAGAGGGAGGGAGGGAGGGAGAGAGACAGAGACACACAGAGAGAGACAGAGACAGAGAAACAAACAGAGAGAGAGGGAGGGAGGGAGGGAGAGAGAGAGAGAGACAGAAAGAGAGCCAGAGCCAGAGAGACAAACAGAGAGAGAGGGAGGGAAGGAGGGAGGGAGGGAGAGAGACAGAAAGAGACACACAGAGAGACAGAGACAGAGAGACAAACAGAGAGAGAGGGAGAGGGAGAGAGAGACAGAAAGAGAGAGACAGAGAGACAAACAGAGAGAGAGGGAGGAGACAGAGACAGAGAGAGAGGGAGGGAGGGAGGGAGAGAGACAGAGAGACACATACAGAGAGAGAGACAGAGACAGAGAGACAAAGAGAGGGAGAGGGAGGGAGGGAGGGAGGAAGAGAGAGATAGAGTTCAAACTGGCCTGGCTAACTAGGATGTTAGCCTTAACCGCCTGTTCTCATTTAATCATCAGCAAAATTGATCACATATGTTCCCCCAAGTAAAGTTTATTAGAAATAAATTGGGAGCCACATGTGAGCCCTGACTTGGCAAGGTTGAGCTAGGGCAGAAGACCCTTGAACTTTACAAATATGTGAAGCTGACATAAATAACAAATTAAACTTAGCCAGGTGTAGGGCTGTACTGCATCACATGGCGGAAAGGAAACCATTTCAGGGCCGGTTAGAGTAGCCGAAGTTGGTCTAGGTGCCAAACACTCATGATGTGATCTTCAGTGTCTCAGCACCTTGGATTAGCAAGCATCCGTTTTCAAATCGTATCATTCATTTAATGCCGTATTTATTGCATTATCAGGTGGCTACATTATTTTAGCTTTCATAAGCAAAGGGGCATCTACCTAAATCGCTGGTTTGCAACTGACTTCTGCTACAAAATTAAAGAATAACCTTTAGATAGGATCCTGCCTCTCAAGTTTAGATTTTAATGTTGCTGTTCAGTTGATGTGTCCAACTCTTCATGATCCCATGGACCACAGCAGACAAGATTGTCCTGTCCCCTTTCTTCCAGAGTTTGCCCAAATTCATGGTCATTATGTTGATGGCACTATCTAACTTTCTCTTCCTCTGCTGTCCGCTTCTCCTTCTGCCTTTCATCTTTCCCAACATCAAGGTCTTCTCCAATGAGTCTTCTCTTCTCATTAGTTGGCCAAAGTATCTGTCCTTCCAAGAATAAGAATAAGAATCATACAGATCAATTTTCAGATAGCATACAATATATACCTTTGCAATGGTCAAAGGACGGGTTTAAAAGGAAGATATTTTTTTAAAAAAATAGGATTCATCAAGTGGGCATAGAGAAGGAAAAAATAAACTCCTTCCAATAAACCGATGGTCCTGCTCTAACCCACTTGTTAAAAATGCAACAAGAGGAGAAAAGAAAAATACCCTCAGTTAAATAAGCAAAAAAGATTTTGCCACTTTAATATTGTCAGCGTGTCTTAGAGAGGGAAATAGTTAGTCACCTTTGGAAGCTACTTTCTGTTCTTCAGAAATGTCTTTCTTGTTTTCAAATTTTTTATTTTATTTTACAATATATCCATATCAATGCTTGAACAGTGTGGCGCCTGGGTATCATACATTTTAGTACAAATAAAAATAGTGCTATTAATCATATTTGTTACATTCCTCAAGTTTATGTTGTTCTAGTGTTGATATACATATTTGTATTAAATTATACTTTCATTATTTCATTATTCAATGTTTCAATACGTTATTCCAATGCCAATCCCAATATTATTTAAACAAAAAATAACACCATCATTCAATTTCAAATCTTCCCTCTTATTATTACTTTTGTCTTATTGTATAAAAATGTGTATACTAATATTCCCCATCTTTCAGAAGATTCTGAAATGCGTAGCTATTCAACCAGTGTTGAAATTCATTTTTTTTTTACTACCGGTTCTGTGGATGTGGCTTGGTGGGCGTGGTGTGGCTTGGTGGTCACGGCTTGGTGGGCGTGACATGGGAAGGATACTGCAAAATCCCCATTCCCTCCCCACTCCTGGGGGGAAGGATATTGCAAAATCTCCATTCCCACCCCCACTCTGGGGCCAGTCAGAGGTGGTATTTGCCGGTTCTCCGAACAACTCAAAATTTCTCCAGAACCTGCTGAATTTCACTCCTGCACTCAATCATATTTGTAGACATTGTCCCACACTTCTGTGTCAGTGGGCTAGATGTTAATAAACAGGATGTCATTCCCATCTAGGACTTTGTGTGTGTGTGTATATACATGTGTGTGTGTGTTGAAGCCCTCCTTTGCAAGTTTTTCTGTGTCCCTGGCTCACCTTTGGTGAAGGCACAAGGACAGTGTGTTTGACCCTTCCGTGGAAGAAGTCAAAGGCCCTGTTGTGTTTTGTGGCCTGGCTGCAAAGAAGTTAGAAGACTTGTCATGACAAATAATTAAAAGTCCCCTTGGGAAAGACTCTATCGTGGAGAGAAAACAGAGACCTGACAGTTTAGAGAGGAAAATACCATGTCCCTTGAGGGGGATAGAGAAATAGATCATGTTTCTTTGCTTACGGTCTTAGATCTGGCAAGTGTAACTTTTCATGAAAGGTTGATAGGTAGGTCAAATGGTAAATCAAGTGAGATAGAGTTAGGGCTTCTACCTATTATATTGTTAAAACACAGCTTGTGGGGGACATTGGTTTTGAGAGGCCCAGTGGTCAGATTTACCTCAAAACATTTGGAAGGGTTCATTGGTGTTAGCTAAAATCACCCTTACTTAAGCCCAGGGTTTGGTAAAATGTCTATCTTCACAAAATTATGTGTAACACAAAGATTGCTGTTCCACCTTCTTTGTCCTCTTAAGACAGTTAATAGAATAGAATAGAATAGAATAGAATAGAATAGAATAGAATAGAATAGAATAGAATAGAATAGAATAGAATAGAATAGAATAGAATAGAATTTTTTATTGGCCAAGTGTGATTGGACACATTAGGAATTTGTCTTGGTGCATATGCTCTCAGTGTACATAAAAGAAAATATACCTTCATCAAGGTACAACACTTACAACACTTAATGATAGTCATAGGGTACAAATTTAACACTTAATGATGCAACAATAATAGTCATAGGCTACAAATAAGAAATCAGGAAACAATATCAGTATAAATCATAAGGATACAAGCAACAAAGTTACAGTCATAAGTGGAAGGAGATGGGTGGTGGGAACAATGAGAAGATTAATAGTAGTGCAGACTTAGTGAATAGTTTGGCAGTGTTGAGGGAATTAGCTGTTTAGCAGAGGGATGGCGTTCCAGGAAAAACTGTCCTTGTGTCTAGTTATTCTGATGTGCAGTGCTCGGTAGCTTTGTTTTGAGGGTAGAGTTTAAAGAATTTATGTCCAGGATGTGAGGGGTCTGTAAATATTTTCACAGCCCTCTTTTTGATTCGTGCAGTATACAGGTCCTCAATGGAAAGCAGGTTGGTAGCCATTGTTTTTTCTGCAGTTCTAATTATCCTCTGAAGTCCGTGTCTGTCTTGTTGGGTTGCCTCTTTAGGAAGGCATTTTTGTATTGCAAAACTTCTCATCACCAGCAGAATGTTTTCCAGTTCTTCTTCCCTGAAATCAGAGTTAAGCAACAGAGAAGTATGATATCTGGACATAGTTTGCGCCCATGTGGATCTACTCCAAATCCCATTATGATCGTTTGCTCCTCTTCACAAAAAAGGACCATGTTTCCTATATAATCTGCTACAAAGTCCATTGGATCAGATGTAGGAAACAAGTAGAACTAGGAAACATCTCCAAAGTTTTGCTTGGGTGGCTCGTTAATGTGACAAATAGACCTGCCTTGATCTCGCCTAATCAGCCTTAATAATCTATTTTAATTGGACAGATGTAGCTTTTGTACCTGCGATGCACATCTGGGTGCCTAGAAGTTATTGTACATGTGCAGATCACTGGTGGGTTTCAAAAATTTTTACTACCAGTTCTGTGGGTGTTGCTTGGTGGGCGTGGCATGGTTTGGTGGGCGTGGCTTGGTGGACGTGGCAGGGGAAGGATATCGTAAAATCTCCATTCCCACTCCACTCCAGGGGAAGGGTACTGCAAAAATCCCCATTTCCTCCCAATCAGCTGGAAATTGGGAGGCGGAGAATAGATGGGGGCAGGACCAGTTAGAATTTTTACTACCGGTTCTCCCAACTACTCAAAATTTCCGCTACCGGTTCTCCAGAACTGGTCAGAATCTGCTGAAACCCACCTCTGGTGCAGATCTAACCTGTGGTAGGGTTAGAGGTATGTATGTAGTTGCCTATGTAGGGTTGCCAATCTTGCATTTGAATGGAAGACCACCAGGAAATCTCAGTGATAAGCAGCAAAATCAAATCCTCCTCTTCCTCCTACCCTCAATTCTTTCTTCTTTTCTTTTCTTTTCTTTTCTTTTCTTTTTACTTTTCCTTTCCTTTCCTTTCCTATTTTCTCCTTCTCCTTCTCCTTCTCCTTCTCCTTCTCCTTCTATTCCTCCTCCTGTTCCTGCTTCAATATCCAGTCTTCCAATATCTGAGGAGCTGCCACAAAAAGTAGGCACTCAACCTATTCTCCAAAGCTCCAAAGCACAAGGCAGGACAGGTAACAATTGATGGAAACTTATCAAAGAGAGAACTAGGGAGAAATTTCCTGATAGAGCAATTAAACAATGGAACGGATTCCCTCCAGAAGTTGTGGGTGCTCCAACTCTGGAGGTTTTTAAGAAGAGATTGAACTGCCATTTGTGAAAATATGTGCAGATCCCTCGCATCCTGGACATAAACTGTTTCAACTCTTACCCTCAAAACGACGCTATAGAGCACTGCACACCAGAACAACTAGACACAAGAACAGTTTTTTCCCAAAGGCCATCACTCTGCTAAACAAATAATTCCCTCAACACTGTCAGACTATTTACTGAATCTGCACTACTATTAATTGTTTCATAGTTCCCATCACCAATCTCTTTCCACTTATGACTGTATGACTATAACTTGTTGCTGGCAATCCTTATGATTTATATTGATATATTGATCATCAATTGTGTTGTAAATGTTGTACCTTGATGAAGGTATATTTTCTTTTATGTACACTGAGAGCATATGCACCAAGACAAATTCCTTGTGTGTCCAATCACACTTGGCCAATAAAAAATTCTATTCTATTCTGATATAGGGTCTCCTACTTGAGCAGGGGGTTGGACTAGAAGACCTCCAAGGGCCCTTCCAACTTCGTTATTCTGGTTCTATATAACAATCTTCTATGACCTTTCAAAGCCACGTGTATTAATTGTTTTTACTCCAGTTCCAATTCCGTTTATTTATGGTATTATTCCATTCCATGCGAAGGCTTCCAAGGTACTCGGGATCGAATCCAAGCGCCGCTTTGAAGATTTCTCCAGCTCTAATCACAACCGCAGCTGAATGCTCTTGAACCTCTCGGTTGCATTCGAAAAAACTTCCTCTTTCAGCGAGAGCTGCTGCGGAGTGCCACTGGGAGTCTTCCTTTGGAAGGTCAGTGGGGAAGAGTAATCAGTTTAGCACTGACTGTTGTAACTTACTCGAATGAAAGATTTTTCTAAAGGTGACATTAAGATGAAATATTTAAGCTAAACTGAAAGATTTGACTGGAAATTCACCGCCGTCCCTTTGCAAGAGGCTTGGCTGATTTACTGATCTTCTAGTTTCAATTTATGAGCTGAGACTTGTGTATACCACTGGAGGATGAGAATGGAGTAGTTGTCTTAGAGCGAGCTCATATATCCTAAAGACAGACTTTGGAAGAATTAGAAAGTATAATAAAGTACGGGTCCCTTTAAGGCCGAGACTGGCTTACTGCCAATTTAGGGCCCGGAGCTTTAGATATTTTAAAAGCCCTTAAAACTGTCAGTTTGGAAAGGATTTTTGTCTGTGTTTCTGTGTGTTCTTCCCTGCGCATGTTTCCCTGATACGATTTTTCTTCCTTTTTCTAGCCATGGGAAATCAAGCCACAGGGTTCTTATAGTTTTAAGCTGGGCTTTGGGTTCAAGCTGCAAAAATCTGGAAGGGCAGCTAGTCCTCGACTTACAACAGTTTGCTTAGCAACCATTCAAAGTTACAACTTTATTTTTGAATAAAAAGTCAACTTAGGACCATTTTTCATCCTTCTCCCTCTGGTCACGGGATTTACGTTCGGATGCTGAGTTACATTTATGACTCACATTTATGACGGTCGCAGTGTCCCGGGGTCACGTGATCCCCTTTTGCCACCTTCTGACGAGCAAAGTCAATGGGGGGGGGAAGCCCGATCCACTTAACAACCGTGTGACTAACTGAACAACTGCAGTGACTCACTTAGCAAATGTGGCAGGAAAAGGCGTAACATGGGATCAAACTCACTTAACAAATTTCTCCCTTAGCAACATACATTTTGGGCTCAATTGGGGTCATAAGTTGAGGACTGCCTGTACGTTAGATTGTAGCAAGAAGTTAGTCTTTACCGAACCTCTGTGCTGTCATCTATTTGTTGTCTAGGTTTTCGCATTCCGGATCTGACAGCAATAGCTTATATACAGCTTCACAGTACCTTTACAGCCCTCTCTAAGTGGTTTACAGAGTCAGACTCTTGACCCCAACCATCTGGGTCCTCATTTTACCCACCTCGGAAGAATGGAAGGCTGAGTCAACCTTGTGAGCCAGTCAGGATCTAACTGCTGGCAGCTGGCAGTGGGCAGAATTAGCATGCAATACTTCATTCTAACCACTGAACAGGAAGGAAGGAAGGAAGGAAGGAAGGAAGGAAGGAAGGAAGGAAGGAAGGAAGGAAGGAATAGCAATAGCACTTAGACTTATATACCGCTTCACAGTGCTTCACAGCCCTCTCTAAGCGGTTTACAGATTCAACTTCTTGCCCCCAACAATCTGGGACCTCATTTTATCCACCTCGGAAGGATGGAAGGCTGAGTCAATCTTGAGCTTGGTGAGATTCGAACTGCCAAATTACAGGCAGCTGGCAGTCAGCAGGAGTAGCCTGCAGTACTGCACTCTAACCGCTGCGCCACCACAGCTCAACTTCTATTTTGCTCCCTGCTCTCCACCCATCCATCTTTTCAGTTATCTTATTGATGCATGATCCTCGTTGTGTTCCTTTGTCATCATTTAATTTCTTGTTCTATTACAAGTAGTCCTTACATCCATTTAGTAACCAAAGTTACAAGGGCATTGAAAAAAAAATGACTTCAATTAATTAATTAACAGTAACAGAATTGGAAGGGAACTTGGAGGCCATCTAGTCCAACCCTCTACTCACGCAGGAGGCCTGTACTAGGGATTCGAACCGCCGAACTGCCGACCTTTCTGATCAGCAAGCTCCGTGTCTTAGCTACTGGTTTCCGACTGCCGCGGTGTGGCTCAGGCTGTAAGATAGCCTGTTATTAAACACAGCTGTCTGCAATTACTGCAGGCTCGAGTCCCACCAGGCCCAAAGTTGACTCAGCCTTCCATCCTTTATAAGGTAGGTAAAATGAGGACCCAGATTGTTGGGGGGGCAATAAGTTGACTTTGTAAATATACAAATAGGATGAGACTATTGCCTTACACAATGTAAGCCGCCCTGAGTCTTCGGAGAAGGGCGGGATATAAATGTAAATAAATAAAAAATTTAAACATCTGTTTAAACTTGTTTAAACACTGCATTAAACACTTGTTTCATAGACCATCTAAAGCAGGGGTCTCCAACCTTGGCAACCTTAAGACTTGTGGACTTCAACTCCCAGAATTCCTCAGCTCCAGAACTGGTCAGAACCTGCTGAAACCCACCTCTGGAGGGGAGTCATTGTAAGCCTACTCGGATTGCTTATTTCCAAACATTAGTCCTTTAAGAGTGTTGGGAACCCAATCTGAGTAGATTGCTCCAACCTGGACAAAGATATTTTGGGCAGGTGTTTTGATTTCCCTCCCGTACTTTCCTTCAGAGCAATTGGTGGAAATCCCAGCACTGGGAGAGATTAAGTGTTAACTTTGAGTTCTTTCTCTGAGTGCCAAAAGGAATATTGCATATTTCTATCCTCTGAACATTGTCTTCCTGGAGATTAGAAGATAATGCATCTGGAACAATATTAGCTCATACAGGTTTGTGGTTTTCTTTTCTTCCACCCACCCCCCACCCCCCTTCTGAAATCTCATAATCTCATTTTCCATCTGTTGGAACATATTTTGGAGTAAAGGGGTCAGTCTTAGCTATCGCACAGAAGTAAGGTCCGATAGATTTCGCAAAGTTTTTAAACACCATCAGATGGTGGTGCATGCAATTTGCCTCTATAACAATCTCAACAAATTTATGTGGAGTGTGGTTTATTCAAGTCCTAAGGTCTAATATGCCACAGGCTTTTCTGGACAGGGTTGCAATGACATCATGGTGGCCCAGTGCAAGGTGTCTCTTAAACCAGGAAAATGCTAAACTTCCACTCCCTCCCAGCCCTGCTCTTCAAGGAATATTCTGATGTCATGGAAGTTAGAGGCATAAATCAGGATTTATTCAGAAGGTGAGGGGGAAACCCTATATACGCTAAGGGGCATAAAAACAAAGAGCAAAAATGTGTTTGTGCAAGTGTTCATAAACAGTATGGCTACATATGTGCTTATGTGCAAATACAGTATGCTTTATCTATAAAGGAGAATATTTGTAGCTCGGGGTTGAAATGAGAGGTCCTTGGTGGTCTCTGAACTTGGTTTTTTTTCCGTGCAGACATTTCATTACCAGTGTTAGGGGGTACATCATCAACAGTGTTGGGGGGAGGAGGAGGAGGAGGAGGAGGAGGAGGAGGAGGAGGACTAGGACTGTGTGGTTCTTGGTTCAGGCTTGGTTGTTTTCGTGCAGTCATTCATTATCCAACTAGATATTGCATCCAGTTTTGGTCGCCATGATGTAAAAAAGATGTTGAGACTCTAGAAAGAGTGCAGAGAAGAGCAACAAAGATGATTAGGGGACTGGAGGATAAAACATATGAAGAACGGTTGCAGGAACTGGGTATGTCTAGTTTAATAAAAAGAAGGACTAGGGGAGACATGATAGCTGTGTTCCAATATCTCAGGGGCTGCCACAAAGAAGAGGGAGTCGGGCTGTTCTCCAAAGCACCTGAGGGTAGAACAAGAAGCAATGGGTGGAAACTGATCAAGGAAAGAAGCAACTTAGAACTAAGAAGAAATTTCCTGACAGTTAGAACAATTAATAAGTGGAACGACTTGCCTGCAGAAGTTGTGAATGCTCCAACACTGGAAATTTTTAAGAAAATGTTGGATAACCATCTGACTGAGAGGGTGTAGGGTTTCCTGCCTGGGCAGGGGGTTGGACTAGAAGGCCTCCAAGGTCCCTTCCAACTCTGATGTTATGTTATGTTATATGTTAGATAACATCATCAGTGTTAGAAAGGAGGAGGAGGAGGAGGAGAAAGAGGACTAGGACTGTGGGGTTTTTGGTTCAGGCTTGGTTGTTTTCATGCAGTCATTTCATTACCCAACTAGGTAACATCATCAGTGTTAGGGAGGAGGAGGAGGACTAGGACCGTGGGGTTCTTGGTGCTCTCTGAGCTTGCTTGTTTTTGTGCAGACATTTCATTACCCAATTAGGTAACGACAGCATTAGAACGTGGTGGGTGTGCAGAGAGGAGGAGGAGGAGGACTATGGTGTCCTTGGTTGCTCTCTGAACTTGGTTGTTTCATAACTCAGTTAGGTAACATCATCAGCGCTAGCATGAGAATGGAATGGAAAACTAGTTCCCTAGTTTGGATCATGAACCGTCTGCCAGAAAACAACCAAGCTCAGAGAACACCAAGGACCCCTCAAATATGCTTATTCCTAGAAATTAATGTAGTCCTTTTGCACATGTTGCTTTTTCATTTTTTAATCTGAAGGGTTAAATCGGTGGAGGAATTCAGCTAAATTGCTTTTGATGAAATGAAGTGTACCACACACACACACACGCAACCTGCAGCAAGGCATATCTGCTTGCCATTAAGGTTGCAGATCTGTCATTCCTTAGGACCTGGGGGATTTTTTTTTTCCAGCCTCCCCTGGAATGCAGCAAATGCCTTGTAAATTAAGAGTCCCTAATGAAAATGCGCCCGGTGTCCAAGTGGAGCAATCATCTGGTTAAAATCAGGCAGTAATTCCACTAATTTTACTGCCCTTCTTCCAGCCCTCAACGCCTCATTTAGGAAAAAAATGTTTATGTTCCCCTCAAAACACCTGTGTGTTTCGACTCAAGGGGTCCCTGAAGCAATTACTTCCATTTTATTTTATTTTCATTTTTTTAAGGCTCCATGTTGGGAAATGCATCAGTGTGTCTCCCTTTTTCCCTCCCCACATAACTGAAATATATCAATGGCCTGAAATTACCCCTATTCGAGCATGTTGAACAAGGGCTGGTTTTTTCTTGTTCTTTTTAAAAAAATCTCCTTTAAAATCACATATTTTGGAAGCTCTGCAAACTGCTTTCGTTTCCTTCTCGCAGCTGTTCTCCAGAAACCCATCCCGCTTCCCCATTCAACCCATATTCCTACACCAACTAACTGGAGTTCCACAACACATTAGACAAAGATAAAATGAAATGGATAACATGTGCTCCAACATGTTGCAAATATCCAGCTTTAGCATGTTATATAAACCAGATCAACACATTGCATTGCCATATAGTAGACTGGTTATATGAAGATGGAATGGAATGGAATGGAATGGAATGGAATGGAATGGAATGGAATGGAATGGAATGGAATGGAATGGAATGGAAAGAATAGAATAGAATAGAATAGAATAGAATAGAATAGAATAGAATAGAATAGAATAGAATAGAATAGAATTCTTTATTGGCCAAGTGTGATTGGACACACAAGGAATTTGTCTTTGGTGCATATGCTCTCAGCGTACATAAAGGAGAATAAAATACAGTCATCAAGAATAAAAAAATACAACACTTAGTGATAGTCAAGGTCACTAATAAGCTATCAAATCATACTAGGAAACAAGTAAAAATAATATAAATTGAAAGATTTTCAATTAAAGATTTTCAATTAACAAGAAACATGGTTATAGTAATGTGGAAAGAGATAGATACACTAGTAAGGAAGAGAAGAATAATAGTAATGTAGTCTTAGTAAATTATTTGACGTTGTGGGAATTAATTGTTAAGCAGAGTGATGGTATGTAGGAAAAATTCTCCTTGTGTCTAGTTGTTCTGGTGTGCAGTGCTCTATAGCATCCTTTTGAGAGTAGGAGTTGAAACAGTTTATGGCCAGGATACGAGGGGTCTGTAGATATTTTCACACAGATGAACAGAACAGAGTAAAATAGAATAGTATAGAACAGAACAGAAGTTTCTCAACCCAAACCTAAGCAGGTAGTCCTCAATTTATGACCGCAATTGAGCCCAACATTGCTAAGTGAGACATTTGTTAAGTGGATTTTGCGACCTTTCTTGACACAATTGTTAAGAGACTCACTGCAATGATGCAGTTAGCAACTTGGTTCTTAAGTGAATCTGGCTTCCCCATTGACTTTGTCAGAAGGTCACAAAAGGAGATCATGTGACCTTTGGACACACTCCAGCCATCACCTGAAGCATAAGATGCATGGCAAATACATTGGATAAATAAAAAATAAATACGTGCCAGTTGCCCGCTGTCCAAATTTTGATCGCATGATCAAAGGGATGCTACAAAGGTGGTAATTGCGAAAAACAGTCATGTCACTTTTTTTCAGTGCTGTTGTAACTTTGAACAGTCACTAAATGAATCGTTGTAATTTGAGGACTATCGGTATTTTCTCGACATTGGAGTGACTCAATCTTGCGGTCTTGTTGTTTTTTTAAAAAATATTTTTTATTATTTTTTTCTTTAAAAACAAAAACAAAAGACAAATTTCCATTTTACACCAGTTCCGTATCGGTATATATCCATGAGGGATGCGGTGGCTCAGTGGCTAAGACGCTGAGCTTGTTGATCAAAAGGTCGGACGTTCTGCGGTTCGAATCCCTAGTGCTGCATAACGGGGTGAACTCCCGTTACCTGTCCCAGCTTCTGCCAACCTAGCAGTTCGAAAGCACATAAAAATTGCAAGTAGAAAAATAGGGACACCTTTGGTGGGAAGGTCACAGCGTTCTATGCACCTTTGGTGTTGAGTCATGCCGGCCACATGACCACGGAGACGTCTTCGGATAGCGCTGGCTCTTCGGCTTTGAAACGGAGATGAGCACCGCCCCCTAGAGTCAGGAACGACTAGCACGTATGTGCGAGGGAAACCTTTACCTTTACCTTATATATCCTTATATATATATTTATGTTCTACATATTTACATACTTATTTTTGTGGTTCCCTTATTTATTATATATTATAAATACTATTCCTTATTTATTATACAATCTATTATATCCATATGTTACTTTACACATATTATATATTTAATATCATTTTATTAATGCTTCCTGATTTTTTTTTATTTACATTTATATCCCATTTTTTTTATTTACATTTATATGATTTCTTAATCATCCCTATTATATATTTTCTTGTTGGTTATTCCTGTCCTCTAACCATTTGTACCATTTCCCCCATATTAAGTAATATTCCGTTTCATCTTTTCCTTTTATTTCTTTTGTCAATTTGTCCATCTCTGCACAGTATAACATTTTCCTTATCACCTCTTCATTTTTTGGTATAACGTTATTTTTCCAATTTTGTGCATAGGTTATCGCTGCAGTTATAATATATACAGTTAGATATTGTATTTATTATAGTTTCTTGTAAGTATACCCAATAAAAATAGTTAGAAAAGTTGTATAAGTAAAAATGTATGAATATCAACTTTTGTGATTGGAATAATGGAACTTAGGAAAAATGTTGTAAACTATATTATGAGATGAAAAGTGAGTAATAGGAATTGTTTTGGATAGGATGATTTAGAGTTAGGGTCAAATATCAGAAAAACGATTGGATTGAATTGAAAGTAAAGGGTTTAATTTGGAGGAAGTAATGAAAGAAGGAAAAAAAGAAACTGATTAAGGATTAGAATTTTAGGGTGAAGGGTACGACTAGCTATAAAACAGAAATAAAGACAAGAAAATAAGAATTAAGAGAGAAAGAATATTATAGCAAAATGTGAAACATATAAAGTGTGTTGGAAGATAACCAAAAGTTGTATAAATTTGGAACTTGGCCAATACTCAGTTCAGAAAAAATGCATTGTATGTTTGTTTGGGTATGTTTGTTTAAAAAAAAACTTTTTCAAAAAAAAATAAATAGTTTTGGTTTCCAGTTTATAGGTTGTTCTGTTATTTCTTCAAGCCACTTTTTAATTTCAGTCCAATACTTTTTTGCTGTCACACAGATCCACCAAAGAAGATAGTATGTGATTTCTTGCATTTCCAACAGATTGGTGATGAGTTTGGGATCGCTCTTGTAGTTGTTAAATAGCAGGGTTGTTAAGTGAATCTGGTTTCCCCATTGACTTTGCTTGTCAGAAGGGTCGCCAAAGGAGATCCCCCCGTTGGGGATCGTTGGGACCCAGCAACGGTCATAAGTGTGAGTCAGTTGCCAAGCTTCTGAATTTGGATCGCGTGAGGATCCATGGGGATGCGGCAATGGTCATAAGTGTGAAAAATGGTCATAAGTCGCTTTTCTCAGTGACGGTGTAACTTGGAACGGTCATTAAATGAACTGTTTTAAATCGAGGATTACCTGTAGCAATTGAAGGGGGAGGTGTTGCAACATTGCCAAAAATCTGCATGGGACACGGAAGGAAGGAGGCTCAGGGTTTTTTTTCTCTCCTCCTCCTTGTAAAAGCATGTTGGTTGAGAAAGACAACAAAACAACAGGACCACGTCCATTCACAATCCTGGGGCCAAATTAGACTGAACGCCTTGATTCACTTCCCTTCTCCCCAATCCATCCTGTCAAGTATATTTCCATTTGCAGAACACTCTCTTCTTTCTCATTTCGTACATCTGCAGGCAGAGGAGACCAAGGAAATGAAAAAAAAAAACCTCATATTTTAGTAATATAACCCTATGGGATGGGTTAAAAGCAATATAAACCTCAAGGGATCCTTAATAACTCATCCCGGTGCTAAATGTCTGTCCAGGGAACTGTGGCCTTTTGTGGCTCTCTTGAATCTTTCCAAAAATGGACATTGAATCCTCTCTTCCCCTCCCCTCTCCTCCCCTCTCCTCTTTCTTCCTTCTTTCCCTCTCCTCTCCCTCTCCCTCTCCCCTCTCCTCCCCTCTTCCTCTCCTTCTTCCTTCTTTCCCTCTCCTCTCCTCATCTCCCCTCCCCTCCCCTCCTTCCTTCTTCTCTCCTCTCCTCCCCTTCCCTCCCCTCTCCTTCTTCCTTCTTTCCCTCTCCTCTCCTCATCTCCCCTCCCCTCCCCTCCCCTCCTTCCTTCTTCTTTCCTCTCCTCCTCCCTCCCTCCCTCCCTCTCCTTCTTCCTTCTTCTCTCCTCCTCATCTCCCTCCCTCTCCTTTTCCTTCTTTCCTCTCCTCCTCTCCCTCCCTCCCTCCCTCTCCTTCTTCCTTCTTTCCCTCTCCTCTCCTCATCTCCCCACCCCTCCCCTCTCCTTCTTCCTTCTTCCTTCTTCCTTCTTCCTTCTTCCTTCTTCCTTCTTCTTTCCTCTCCTGTCCTCTCCTCCTCTCCCCTCTCTTTTTCCTTTCCTTCCCTTTTCCCTTCCCTTCCTTTCTCTTCTGTCTCTAAAGCAATGGCATAGGAGATGTGTCTTCTCTTCCACTGGACTTCCTTTTGGGAACGAGCTCCTCCCCCCCCCCCCATGTTTAGATGGGTCCAACTTTATTGGCCTTTGGTAGAGTCATGAAGAGCCGGCTTTTTTTCTCCCATGCATTGGATCAGAATATTTAATCCAATTGGTGCGATGAATCTGCATGATTTTCACCAACCTCAGTTCTATATCGCTGATGTGTGGTTTCTGTTTGTTGATGTCAATATTGTATCATTATCTTCTTTTACTATTGTTGGAACATCACTCAAGAGTCATACATTGCGGAAGGGGGTGGCTTATGCATTTAAAACAAAAAAACCATAAATAAATATGGACATATTATTTAACTGCCAATTAAAATATAAACCCACACGAACACACAAACACTGCATTCTCTCATCGGTTGATGGTAATTATTACCAGAATCTCTTTCTCTCTCTTTTTTTTTGCCAGCTGCAAGAATCATGAATAAACGGAAACAGAGTATATTGTTCTCCACTCCTGAATTTATTGTTAAGGGAAGAAAAAAATATATCAAAATCGTCTGCTTCTGTTTTATTATGGGATATCACTTCATATATTCTGCAAAATCATGATTCTGGTCTGAGAATGGAATTTAGAACAGAGCGACCTTGGAGGTCTTCTAGTCCAGTCCTCTGCTCAAGCAGGAGACCCTATACCAGTGATGGCTACTCTTTTTTCCCTCGGGTGCCAAAAGCAGGCAGGGGTGCGTGATTAATGCACGTGTGTGTGCCCACAAACATAACACAATGCCCCCAATGTATGCCACGTCCCCTTCTGCATCCGCGCACAACCCCCTGTTCCCCATTTTGGGTGTAGCAGCCTCCCTGAAACCTCCGGAGGCCGGAAATGGCCCATTTCTGGACTTCCGGTAGGCCACTTTTTTGCCCCTCCCCAGAGGGCTCCAGAGCAGTGACGGGTTTCAAAAAAATTTTTACTACCCGTTCTGTGGACGTGGCTTGGTGGCTGTGGCATTGCTTGGTGGGCATGGCAGAGGAAGGATACTGTAAAATCTCCATTCCCACCCCACTCCAGGGGAAGTTTCCCACCCCACATTCCCACCCCACTCCAGGGGAATTACTGCAAAATCCCCATTTCCTCCCAATCAACTGGGACTCAAGAAGCAGAGAAGAGATGGGGGCGGGGCCAGCCAGAGGTGGTATTTACCGGTTCTCCAAACTACTCAACATTTCCGCTACAGGTTCACCAGAACTGGTCAGAACCTGCTGAAACCCACCTCTGCGCCAGAGGCTCTGGAGGTTTTCCCGGAGTCTCCTGGAGGATGAAAATAGCCTCTCCTGATCCTCTGGTGGCCCTCCGGAGGCCAGAAATGGCCCGTTTCCAGACTTCCGGTAGACCCGGCCTTCCCAGAGCTTCCGTGTGAGCCCTGTACTTACTGGCATCCAAAATGGGCTGCATGGAGACTCCTGGGATGGGTGGGGCAGCATGGGCATGCATGCGCGACTCCCGCATGCGCAGCAGAGACCCGAAAATCAGCAGGCCGGTGATGGAGCTGACCTAGAGCAACAGCTCACGTAGAAATGGCTCCGTGTGCCATCTGTGGCACGTAGGTTGCCATCACAACCCTATACCATTTCAGACAAGTGACTGTCCAGTGTCTCTCCTTGAAAGCTTTCAATGAGGGTTTCTTTTAAGAAGAGACCGGATGTTGTGCCTCGCCCGCCCCCCTCTCCTCAGCCGGGCCCCTCCCATCTCCTGCTTTCTGAGCCAGAGACTGATAGTGAAGAAGAATGGCCTGGCATGCCTCCAGACCCCAGCACTGGCACCATGCCCAGACAGACTGAGCAAACAAACCTCCCTACAGCGTGTGAGCACGAAGCCAGCCACGAGCTAGAATTGCCGGCAGCTGAGCAGGAGGAAGAAAAGTCACAGTAGACAGATTCCCGCTTCCGGAGAATGGAGAGGCTATGTCAGCAAAAGGAAGGGAGGGGCAGGCCTGCATAAGTGCTGAGTCATGGAGCCACACCCCATGGCCTATATAAAGGATCTGCTTTTTGGCATTCCTTGAGTCAGGCAAAGTCTCATCTGGTTGCTGAAGTCACACCTTGGATTCCTGCCTGCCCTGAGAACTCTGACAGGAATTTGGCAAAGCTGCAGAGGCTTCATGGCCACGCTTGATACAGACTTCCCAGACCTGGCCATCAGAGGAAGAGTGGGATATGACACCGGACAACCGTTCCTCCGGAATAGTTTAGGACCTCCTGCTTGAGTAGGGGGTGAGTTTAATGAGCTGAAGAAGATTCTTGGATGAGAAGCGAAACATCTCCAAACAAAAAACC
The DNA here is from genome assembly GCF_028640845.1 of Ahaetulla prasina. Lineage (NCBI taxonomy): Eukaryota > Metazoa > Chordata > Lepidosauria > Squamata > Colubridae > Ahaetulla > Ahaetulla prasina. Next base: position 6,972,290 of record NC_080551.1, read on the forward strand.
AGAAAGTTCGGTTGCCTCTTGAAAAAGCAACTTTGGGACAATCTCTTTATTTATTCATGCTTATAGGTGTGGTTTATAATACTTCTTTCTTCCTGGAACACAAGGCAGCGCTCAGAATAATGCCCTCGTCCGATTTCGTTCTCCGTTCACCACAATCCTGAGTAGGAGGTTGGGTTCCAGGAGGTTCCATGGCTCAGAAGGGGATTGAACTTGGATCCTCTCCTAACCCTACTCAGGAAGGTTCCTTACTATGAGCTCCCTAGATAATGTGCTGCTGCTCACAGGAACAATTGTGGGTTATTTACCAAAGCTCTGATTCAATGAATGTTCCACTTTAATAATTTATTTATTTATTTATTTTGTCAAATACATATTAAATAATATATATAAACCTGATTATGAATACAGGAAATGGATACGAATAAATGGGGACAGTAGGACAGTGACAGTAGGCACGCAGGTGCTGTTATGCACGCCCCTTACAGACCTCTTAGGAATGGGGTGAGGTCAACAGTAGACAGTTTTAAGTTAAAGTTTTGGGGATTTGGGCATGAGACCACGGAGTCTGGTATTGCATTCCAGGCATTAACAACTCTGTTACTGAAGTCACATTTTCTGCAATCGAGATTGGAACAGTTCATTTTAAGTTTGAATCTATTGTGTGCTCATGTATTGTTGTGGTTGAAGCTGAAGTAGTCATTGATAGGAAGGACATTGTAGCAGATGATTTTATGAGCTACGCTCAGGTCATACCGAAGGTGGAGTAGTTCTAAATTTTCTAAACCCAGAATTTCAAGTCTGGTGGCATAAGGTATTTTGTTGCGAGCAGAAGAGTGGAGGATAATGGCAGAATAGAGCTGGCATCTTAGCCTTTAATCTCTTAACAAATGAAATCTTCGGGCTTTCCTTTCTGAGACACACTTTTTAATCTTGGTGGTCCATCATAATTTGATTTCTTACCGTGCACAGATGGCCATCGGGAAGAAGCTCTGTTTCCAATACCTGTTTGTTGGCATTAAGTCAACGGGACCTTTGAAGTTGATCTACTTGCCTTCTGTCTGTCCATCTGCCTGTCCGTCTTCTGTCCATCACCCGTATCAACCTGTCATCTGATTTTAGAACTCCTTGTAACGCCATTTGTTTTGCTGCTAGTCCAGAAATGGGGAAAAAAAAAACATGGCAAGCAGTGGATGGAATAAGATGGAGAAACAGCTTGCAACTTAATAAACACCTTTGCCTGCAGCTCTAAGCTTTTATTCACAAGGAGTTTTATCTCCCTTTTTTTCAATCTCAATATCCTCACGATGGCTCTTTTTACTGTGCAGTCTTAAATTACCATTGCAAAGGTTATATGTTTATTTACAAAAAGCTGGCTCTTGAATGGTGATCCTTAAGGCAAAGTAGGTGTCTCCTGCCAATAAACATCAGTTGCTCTCTTAAATGCTACCGAGGCCAGATGAATGAGGTGATGTTTAGTGTCGCGGACATATTATACTTTATGGCTTCATTAACCACCTGACCTGTATTATGTGAACATTTCATCAAAGTGCAATGCATATTTATTCTACCCCCCCTCCCAGGTAGGCTGGGAGTTGAGGCTTGATCCTTAAAGGAAAAAAAAGAACAGGTAATTACTTATAATTAGAGTGGCGGTAGGTGGGGGGAGTGAAGGTATTTGGGGAGGGGAAGTAATTTGGAGAGCCTGGGATGCCACTCAGCAAAGTGATTGCTTGGCACCCCTGAATTTGCACATCAGGGAGAAGCAGGTGTGGGACTTGGGAGGGAGGAGAAGGGAGCTTGACAATGGGGAGGAGGGTGTCTGTTGAAAGTTCAAGAAAACCGTCCGAGTCCAGGAAGTGATGTAGAATAGAATAGAATAGAATAGAATAGAATAGAATAGAATAGAATAGAATAGAATAGAATAGAATAGAATTGAATTTTTTATTGGCCAAGTGTGATTGGACACACAAGGAATTTGTCCTGGTGCATATGCTCTCAGTGTACATAAAAGAAAAGATACATTCATCAAGAATCATAAGGTACCACACTTAATGATAGTCATAGAATATAAATAAGCAATCAAATCATATTAGAATAGAATAGAATAGAATAGAATAGAAGAGAAGAGAAGAGAAGAGAAGAGAAGAGAAGAGAAGAGAATTCTTCATTGGCCAAGTGTGATTGGACACACAAGGAATTTGTCTTGGTGCATATGCTCTCAGTGTGCATAAAAGAAAAGATACGTTCATCAAGGTACAACATTTACAACACAATTGATGATCAATATATCAGTATAAATCATAAGGATTGCCAGCAACAAAGTTACAGTCATACGGTCTTAAGTGGAAAGAGATTGGTGATGGGAATGATGAGAAGATTAATAGTAGTGCAGATTTAGTAAATAGTAGGGGTAGCTCCAGTGAGTTCCTAATTCAGATCAGTCCAAAGCTAGGCGCATCCTATGAAGCTTTTTTTGTCATTTCAGAAAAGTGTGGAGAAGTTATCGGCTTATCTCCAAATTCCAGCCTGTGACTCTAGGAAGTCCTTGACTTGCATCTATGACCAATGCAGTATCCCCGCGGTCACATGATAAAAACTCAGGTGGTTGGCCACTGGCATATATTTAGGACAGTGGCACTGTTCCATGGTCATGTGATCCATATTTACAACCTTCCCATCTGGCTTCCGAGAAGGAAACTCAACAGGGGAAA
>NC_080551.1:7280000-7367500 GCF_028640845.1 Ahaetulla prasina
GAAGAAGATAGATGTCACAGTTGTGTTTCTTGGTTGAATTTCTGCAGTGGAGGTAGTCTAAAGCACGTATTGCTCCCAGGGAGTTGATGGAAATATAATTCCATGCATTTTTATCATGCATCAGGCTGCAGAAGTCCTGCAAAATTTTACTCTTTAAGACCTCTTGAATGTTCAGATTGAACAGAAAGATGGGATACTGTATGAATGAATCCTGGGTTTACCACCTTGTGCTTTGCCTAATCCATCTTGCAATTACACACACACACACACACCCCGGAGAAAAGCTTTAATTTATCTACTTTATTCTCTTGAATGTAGTATTTCAAAACATCCTTTATGGACCAAACTAATGGCAAACCTAGGCAGGTTTGGCTGACGTTGTTGAAAAAAAAAATTATAAGCTAAGAACAGACGTTAACCCTTGATTCTGAGGTCTGAGGACATCTCATGGTATTGGGTAGAGACTGGAAGTCAAATCAATCTTTTTTTTGGGATGGGGGGAGGAATGCTATATAAAAAAAATACCTGCATCCAGTTGTCAGGAACATGGGATCAAAATGTTACCGAGCTGGCTAGAAAAGGATCAATTGCTCCTTTACCTTAATTGCTGGAAGTAGCACAGAATACAAGAAAATACTTTATGCCACCAGACTTGAAATCCTGGGTTTAGAAAATTTAGAACTCCGCCGCCTTCGACATGACCTGAGCTTAACTCATAGAATCATCTATTACAATGTCCTTCCTGTCAAAGACTACTTCAGCTTCAATCACAACAATACACGAGCACACAATAGATTTAAGCTTAATGTTAACCTTAATCTTGATTGCAGAAAATATGACTTCAGTAACAGAGTTGTTAATACTTGGAATACACTACCAGACTCCGTGGTCTCTTCCCAAAATCCCCAAAGCTTCAACCAAAAACTATCTACTGTTGACCTCACCCCATTCCTAAGAGGTCTGTAAGGGGCGAGCATAAGAGCACCTACGTGCCTACCGTTCCTGTCCTAATGTTCCCTTTGATTGTATCCAATTTCATATAGTTATTGCATACTTATGATTATATATATGCTTATATATCGTATAGTTATCTCATGCTTATGCTTATATATACTGTGACAAATAAAATAAAATAAAATAATAAATAAAATAATAAATAAATAAATAAATAAATAAATAAATAAATAAATAAATAAATAAATAAATAAATAAAAGAGGTATTGATTATTGTTTGGTAGGACACATTTTTCCATACCAAGGAAGGAAGGAAGGAAGGAAGAAGGAAGGAAGGAAGGAAGGAAGGAAGGAAGGAAGGAAGGAAGGAAAGAAGGAAGGAAGGAAGGAAGGAAGGAAGGAAGGAAGGCGAGAGAAGGGGGAGGGAGGGAGGGAGGGAGGGAGGAAAGAAGGAAGGAAGGAAGGAAGGAAGGAAGGAAGGAAGGAAGGAAGGAAGGAAGGAAGGAAGGAAGGAAGGAAGGTTGACTCAGCCTTCCATCCTTTATAAGGTAGGTAAAATGAGGACCCAGATTGTTGGGGGGCAATAAGTTGACTGTGTATATAGTATACAAATGGATGAAGACTATTGCTTGACATAGTGTAAGCCGCCCTGAGTCTTCAGAGAAGGGCGGGATATAAATGCAAAAAAAAAAAAAAAAAAAAAGGAAGGAAGGAAGGAATTATTTGCTTGTGATGAGCCTGAATAATTTCCACAAAATTATCCACCTTCTCCAGGTGAAGAACCAAAGTCAACTTGATGTAAGTGTATGAAAGAGACTGGACAGCCCCCCCCTTTTGAAATCTTCTTGAGCAGGGGGTTGGATCGGAAGACCTCACTTCCAGGTCTATTCTGGTTCAATCTGATTGAATTGGATCCTATAAGATGAAGGAGTTCCCATTGAAGGGGCCTTGCCAAGCATCTTTTCTCTTCTTCCAAACCTGCTAAATCCACTTTCTCCTTTACCCAAGGGAGAACTTGTCATTTAAGAGCCGGTTCTCTCCCTCCCCCTCCCCCTCCCCTCCCCCACCCAATTCTATTTTCTCTGCAAGCCTAATACAAGTAATTAATTAGATTACACTCAAATGCCTATCACTAACTACGGCAGTGGAAAACCGGCTGGTTTTAGCAACAGAAATCAGAAGAGTAAGCAAGAAAAAGCTAGGGGGAGAGAATGGGGAGAGGAGCAAGATAAATAAATGTTTTAAAAAAAACAACACTAGACCAAAGACGGGGGACATTTCTAGACTTTGTAATTCAGTCGCCCTCGTAGTTCACATGATTTGTGGGTCTGTGTGTGTGTATGTGTGTAGGTGGGTGTGTATGTATCACCCAGACCTTGTCTCTCCGCTAATGTCATAATCAGTGAGCTGAGGCCAAATTGTACTTTATGTAGCTCTTTGCTTAGTCTCTGATTCAATACATCTAGCGGGACAGCATTCCATCACCTTCTTAGCACCAGAGGTGACCAAAATCAATGGCAATCAGATTAGCTTGTTAACAGAAAGGCTGAAGGGCCAAGGTGTTAAGTTCACAGGGCATCCCCTTTCATTTAAAACTTCTCACTTAAGGGACTCCCTCCTTCGGCCCCCCATTCCTTGCACCTTTTCGATGATGGTGGTGGTGGTGATTATTTACCCTTTATGATTATTTATGGCTTGGAGAGCCAGCAAGTTTTTCTTCTGGCTCTGGAGAAGGGTTGAGTCCTCGTTGTTGTTGTTGTTTTGGCCTGGTAGCTCCTCTGAAGTTTCCATCTATTATGATGAGGGTTGAAATCTAAAGGAAGCCTTTTGACTAGCTAATTTAACCACCTAGTTTTTAAAAGATAAACTTAATGTAAACTGCTCTGCAGCACTCCGAGCACTTCTTGTGAGATGGGTGGCCATATAAATGTGATGAGAGAGAGAGAGACAGAGAGACAGAGAGAGATGATAGAGAAAGAGATAGTAGATAGACGGATAGATAAACAGACAGACAGCAGTGGTACAGCTTGCTGTCAGATGTTGTGGGTGCTTCATCACTGGAGGGTTTTAAGAAGAGACTGGACAGCCACTTGTCTGAAATGGTGTAGGCCAGGTCTCCTGCTTGAGCCGGAGCTTGGACTAGAAGACCACCAAGGTCCTTTCCAGCTCTATTCTGATAGATAGATGATGATAGGTAGGTAGGTAGGTAGGTAGGTAGGTAGGTAGGTAGGTAGGTAGGTAGGTAGGTAGGTAGATAGATAGATAGATAGATAGATAGATAGATAGATAGATAGATAGATAGATAGATAGATGGATGATAGGTAGGTAGGTAGGTAGGTAGGTAGGTAGATAGATTAGGTAGGTAGGTAGATGATAGATAGATAGATAGATAGATAGATAGATAGATAGATAGATAGATAGATAGATAGACAGACAGACAGACAGACAGACAGACAGACAGACAGACAGACAGACAGACAGATAGGCAGGTAGATGATAGAGAGGTGATAGATAGATAGATAGATAGATAGATAGATAGATAGATAGATAGATAGATAGATAGATAGATAGATAGACAGACAGACAAACCGACAGACAGATAGGCAGACAGGTAGATGATAGAGAGGTGATAGATAGATAGATAGAAAGATAGATGATAGATAGATAGATAGATAGATAGATAGATAGATAGATAGATAGATAGATAGATGATAGATAGATAGATAGATAGATAGATAGATAGATAGATAGATAGATAGATAGATAGATGATAGGTAGATAGATAGATAGATAGATAGATAGATAGATAGATAGATAGATAGATAGATAGACAGACAGACAGACAGACAGACGATAATAGACAGACAGACAGACAGAAATAGACAGAGACAGATTAGACAGAGATAGATGATAGATAGATAGATAGATAGATAGATAGATAGATAGATAGATAGATAGATAGATAGATAGATGATAGGTAGGTAGGTAGGTAGGTGATAGATAGATAGATAGATAGATAGATAGATAGATAGATAGATAGATAGATAGATAGATAGATAGATAGACAGACAGACAGACAGACAGACAGACAGACAGAGACAGATGATAATAGACAGACAGACAGACAGAAATAGACAGAGACAGATTAGACAGAGACAGATGATAGATAGATAGATAGATAGATAGATAGATAGATAGATAGATAGATAGATAGATAGATAGATAGATAGATAGATAGACAAGAGAGAGAGAACATTTCTTTTTGTTACATCCATCTATCTGGCCATCATCATCATCATTATCATCATCATCATTTTTATTGTATAATATTTGCAAATAACATGGCATTCTTGTGGCATGTTTATGCTCCTAGACAGGATATATCATAAGACCACATAAAATTATACAACAAAGCCAAATCCAGCAGCCCAGGTCTAAGACTCAAGTGCCGCGCAATGGGGTGCGCTTCCATTACGTGCCTCAGCTCCTGTCAAAGCATGCAAATGTGAGTAAATAAATAGGTACCACTTTGGTGGGAAAGCAACTGCACTCCGTGACATCATGCTAGCCACCCCTACAGTTGGCAATGACTAGTGGAGTAAAGTCCACAGTGGCCCCTGTGTACCTTCTACCTAGCTACTTGTCCTGGGAGCATGAATCCTGCCATAATTTTTCAAAATCAGGGAAGTTCTCAGCATTGAGAAAGGCCCTTGCCCTGTTGTAGAGAGATGAAACCAGAAGAACCAACTATCAATAACACTGACTTTGTATCATCAAGAGAAATGTCAAAGCAAAGTGTGAATGAAATAAAAAACAAAACAAAACAGATACAATACAATACAAGTCTTTATTGGCCAAGTGTGATTGGACACACAAGGAATTTGTCTTTGGTGCATATGCTCTCAGTGTACATAAAAACAAAAGATACATTCATTAAGAATCATAATGTACAACACTTAATGATAGTCATAGGGTGCAAATAAGCAATCGGATCAATAGGAATAGGAAATAGGAAACAATCAATATAAATCGTAAGGATACAGCAACAAGTTACAGTCATACAGTGGAAGGAGTTGGGTGATGGGAATGATGAGAAGATTAATAGTGCAGATTTAGTAAATAGTTTCACAGTGTTGAAGGAATTATTTGTTTAGCAGAATGATGGCGTTCGGGAAGAAACTGTTCTTGTGTCTAGTTCTGGTGTGCAATGCTCTGTAGTGTCTTTTTGAGGGTAGGAGTTGAAACAGTTTATTTCCAGGATGTGTCTGTAAATACTTTCACAGCCCTCTTTCTGACTCATGCAGTATACAGGTCCTCCATGGAAGGCAGGTTGATAGCCATTGTTTTTTTCTGCAATTCTAATTATCCTCTGAAGTCTGTATCTGTCTTGTTGGGTTGCAGAACCAAACCAGACAGTTATAGAGGTGCAGATGCTTCCGGAGTAGAGCTGAGAACATCTGAGAATTTTCAAAGGAAAGTTCAATATTGTCTTCATTAAACTGTGTTGCCGCTGGGTTATGGTTTGGGCTTTATCGGTGGTCTGGAGCATAGCCAAGGAACATTCCCACGAATTCGGCTAACCCTCCTATGCCACTACAATGATATGCAGGGCAACACCAACCAATGAATTTCCTGCCTAAACTTTGACAGCTGGCAAATGAGTAAAACTGGTTCCACCACAGACAGAGCCACAACAGATCTCATAACCCTTCCCCAAGAACCCTGGGTTAATTTTTCTGAAAGCAACCTTCAAATGTGGTCTCCTTCTTATAGTCCTGCCGCTAATCCCATTGCGCCAATTTACTGTGATTAATCGTATCTCCCTCCAGGTAGAGCTGAATTAGAGGAAGGAGGAGGGAGAGGGGAGAGGAAACGAAAGCCTAAAGAAGCTAGGAAAGGTTTAGGTGGGGCACCCGTCAAATCCAGATGGTGCAAGCAGAGCCAAAATGGTGGTAACAGTTCCACCCGCGGAAACAGCTCGGCAGTTGTAAGGACTTACTGCTGAAAGCCCGTGACATATTTTTACCATTAGAGAAATTGGAGATTGGCAGGGTGGCTTTTCTGTTCGGATATTACATGCATTTAAGAGATTAGATTAATAGCAGCCTCAAACCAGCTGTGTTGTGGTGAGGATAATCTTTAAGTGTGTTGTGTTAAGAATTGACCTAGCCCTTGATGTGGGCTCCCATTTTGTCTTACACACTGAAAATATTCACAGAGACACACAGGAAGCCGCAACAAAAAAAGAAAAAGGGAAAGGGAAAAAAAAACAAACCCTCAATTCGCCTTGGGTATCATTTCAAAGAATCAGCCTGCTTTATGGATTTCCTTCCAATTGTAGCAACATCGGCCCAATTAATAGGGATTTTCCATTGGATGAGTAAATGGTGTAGCCCCTGGGTAAATACTGCATGGAAAGACAGATCCTTGAAGATTCTTTGAAGATCTTCTGGTTGGCTGATTTCTTTTTCTTTTCTTTTTTTTTTTAAAGAAACATAGAAGAGATCCTCGCAACCCATCGCTAAATCTAATAACGTGATAAAAATTGCCCTCCTGCTTTTTACATTGAGGATGAATGAAAACGTCTTTCATTTGCTTACCAGACAAATCTGTAAGGTTCTTTAAAAATGGGATGGGGTGAAGTGGGGTGGGGCCGGGGGGGGAAATGCCTTTCAACGTCTCTGTGTATATGAATACCGGACAAAGTTAAACCAACAGATTCTTCTATCCAGACAGACGGCTTAGTGAGTACAAGTCTGGTTTTGTATCCTCCCTGTTCCACCATGTTATAAATGCTTGAACAAGATTTGTCACAACTTCTCCCTCCCTCCCTCCCTCCCTCCCTCCCTCTCTCTCTCTCTCTCTCCCCCCCTCCCTCCCTCTCTCTCTCTCTCTCTCTTTCTATCTCTTTAGAGGCTGTTGATTTTTAAATCCTGTTGTATAGAAAAATTACTCTGCACAATGTTCCACTGAGCCTGATCTAATGGACCAAACTAAAAATTTGTGTTTAAGAAAGGAGAGGAAGGTTGGTGAAATGATGTGAACTCTTGCAAATTCTACAGGCCATACCACACTTAGAATAATACTTCCTGTTCTGGTTACCATGATACAAAAAAAAAAAAAGATTAAGAAAGAGCGCAGAGAAGAGCAATATAGATGATCAGGAGCCTGGAGGATAAAAAATATGATGAACAGTTGTGGGAACTGAATAATGTCTACCTAACAAAGAGAAGGTCTAGAGCAGAGGTGAAATCCAGCAGGTTTTGACAGGTTCTGGAGAACCGGTAGTAGAAATTTTGAGTAGTTCGGAGAACCAGCAAATACCACCTCTGGCTGGTCCCAGAGTGGAGTAGGAATGGAGATTTTGCAATATCCTTCCCCCAGGAGTAGTGTGGGAATGGAGATTTTGCAGTATCCTTCCCCTGCCATGCCCACCATGCCTACCAAGCCACGCCAACAGAACCGGTAGTAAAAAAAAAAATGAATTTCACCACTGGTCTAGAGGTGATAGAATAGAATAGAATAGAATTTTTTATTGGCCAAGTGTGATTGGACACACAAGGAATTGGTCTTGGTGCATATGCTCTCAGTGTACATAAAAGAAAAGATACCTTCATCAAGGTACAACATTTACAACACAAATGATGGTCAATATATCAATATAAATCATAAGGATTGCCAGCAACAAAGTTACAGTCATACAGTCATAAGTGGAAAGAGATTGGTGATGGGAACGATGAGAAGATTAATAGTAGTGCAGACTTAGTAAATAGTTTGACAGTGTTGATGGAATTATTTGTTTAGCAGAGTGATGGCCTTTGGGAAAAAACTGTTCTTGTGTCTAGTTGTTCTGGTGTGCAGTGCTCTATAGTGTCGTTTTGAGGGTAGGAGTTGAAACAGTTTATGTCCAGGATGTGAGGGATCTGTAAATATTTTCACGGCCCTCTTCTTGATTTGCAGTATACAGGTCCTCAATGGAAGATAGCCATTGTTTTTTCTGTAGTTCTAATTATTTCACATGAAGTATGCTAGAATGAAAGATTATGATTGACCCAATGTCTTCATCCAAGCTTTATCTGGAACTTGCAATCCAGAATTTGAAGTTTCTAGCATGACATTCTAAACACAGCTTTATGCTGTTCCTCATTCATTCATTCATTCATTTCTGCAGTTCTAATTATCCTCTGAAGTCTGTGTCTTTCTTGTTGGATTGTAGAACCGAATCAGACAGTTATAGAGGTGCAAATGACAGACTCAATAATTCCTCGTGATATGATATGATAGCAATGTTCCAATATTCGAGTGGCTATTACAGAGAAGAAGGAAGTCACCTGCTTTCCAAAGCACCTCAGGGCAGGACAAGAAGCAACTGATGGAAGCTAATCAAGGAGAGATCCAACCTGGAACTAAGGACAAACTCCTGACAGTGAGAACAATTAACTAATGGAATAGGTTGCCTCCAGAAGTTGTAGGCGCTCCAACAATGGAGATTTTGAAGAAGAGTTTGAACAGCCATTTGTCCAGAATGGTATAGGGTCTGCTGTAGGGGATTGGCCTGGAAGACCTTCAAGGTCACTTCCAACTCTGTATCAGGGGTCTCCAACCTTGGGAACTTTAAGCCTGGTGGACTTCAACTCCCAGAATTCTGGGAGTTGAAGTCCACCAGGCTTAAAGTTCCCAAGGTTGGAGACCCCTGCTCTATATTCTCCATTTATGTAGGGCTGAGCCACCTGAAGTATAACTGCCTTGTTTTCCACTCTAGATTCCACTCTCCAGTAGGGTCTCCATCTCCTCAGCATCCCATGCTTCCATTCAGTTCCAAGAAACATGTCTTCTTTCACGGGATACTTTTCATAATTTTCTTTTTTCCTGACTGGGAAAAGTACACAGCCAGGAAAGCTTCACAGCGATGGAACAGAAAACAATGTAATTAACACTATAGTCTCTGCCACCCTGAAGAATAATGCTAGCTCATAAATACTACCCAAAGGAACTCAAAATAAACCCTCAAACATTTTGAACATAGAGTAGAAAAAGTGAATCCTCTTTTACTAGGAAGAGATCTGTTGAGAAACTGCAAAATGGGTTTCTACACAGTTTACATTTAGTAAATGTAAAAGTTCCCCTTGCACATACGTGCTAGTCGTTGCCGACTCTAGGGGGCGGTGCTCATCTCCGTTTCAAAGCCGAAGAGCCAGCGCTGTCCGAAAACATCTCCGTGGTCATGTGGCCGGCATGACTCAGCGCCAAGGGCACAAGGAACGCTGTAACCTTCCCACCATAGGTGGTCCCTATTTTTTCTACTTGCATTTTTTACGTGCTTTCGAAACTGCTAGGTTGGCAGAAGCTGGGACAAGGAGCGGGAGCTCACCCCATTACATGGCATCACAAGGGATTCAAACCGTCAAGCTGCCGACCTTTCGATCGACAAGCTCAACATCCTAGCCCCTGAGCCACTGCATCCCTTAGTTTACATTTAACAGCTACCAAAATGGTGTTTGATATCAAGAGGTTTTATCCACCAAGGCAATATGAGAAGTGCAGACAGGTGGAAATTGTGTTCAGTTCATTTATGTTAAGAACTCAGTTCATAAATGTCTTTAGAAATGGGAGAAAATTATAAAACTGACAGCATTATTCATTCCCAACTTGACTGTGTTTAGCATTCCTTATCAGAAATGAGCACTATCACCATTTCTTTTCATTTCAGTCTAAAGTAGAAAGAGGTAATCCGGGCTCATGGCCAATGGTGGTGAAGCTGTGAATTGTGGCTGATGTCATCTCAAGGCCAATAGGTTTCCAACTCCAAGTCAGATCAAAACCTGATCCCTTCATCCATGGAAGGGACTTAATAAAATGACAAGTTGCATAACAGAGCGACTAAACTTAATAATGGTAATGAGGTGATCTAATAGTGACATGAAAACAATGGATGGATGGAGATGGTATAACTTTACTGCTTATCCACATTCCTATTTAGAATAGAATAGAACAGAATTTTTTTATTGGCCAAATGTGATTGGACACACAAGGAATTTGTCTTGGTGCTTACACTCTCGGTATACATAAAAGAAAAGATACCTTCGTCAAGAATCATAAGGTACAACACTCAATGATAGTCATAGGGTACAAATAAGCAATCAGGAAACAATCAATATCAATATAAATCATAAGGATACAAGCAACAAGTTACAGTCATACAGTCATAAGTGGAAGGAGATGGGTGATGGGAATGATGAGAAGATTAATAGTAGTGCAAATTTAGTAAATAGTTTGGCAGTGTTGAGGGAATTATTTGTTTAGCAGAGTGATGGCGTTCGGGAAGAAACTGTTCTTGTGTCTAGTTGTTCTGGTGTGCAGTGCTCTATAGCGTCGTTTTGAGGGTAGGAGTTGAAACAGTTTATGTCCAGGATGTGAGGGGTCTGTAAATATTTTCACAGCCCACTTTTTGACTCGCGCAGTATACTGGTCCTCAATGGAAGGCAGGTTGGTAGCCATTGTTTTTTCTGTAGTTCTAATTATTTCACATGAAGTATGCTAGAATGAAAGATTATGATTGACCCAATGTCTTCATCCAAGCTTTATCTGGAACTTGCAATCCAGAATTTGAAGTTTCTAGCATGACATTCTAAACACAGCTTGATGCTGTTCCCCATTCATTCATTCATTCATTCATTCATTCATTTTATATACCGTATATACTCGAGTATAAGCCGAGTTTTTCAGCACGTTTTTTGTGCTGAAAAACGTCCCCTCGGCTTATACTCGAGTATATACGGCTTATACTCGAGTTTTTTTTTCTTCTTCTTTTTTTCACATTATACCGGATGGTGCAAACTTGGCGGGCTTTTGCATTAGCGCGGGGAAGCCCTGCCGGTGCAGTGAGAGGGCGGGGCGGGGGAGCCGCCAGCCTTCTCGGCTGAGGGAGGGAGGCTTTCCCTGACCGGTAGCTGCCTCATTTCCCTCCCTCGGCTTATACTCGAGTCCCCAGTTTACCCCAGTTTTTTGGGGTAAAATTGGGGACCTCGGCTTATACTTGGATCGGCTTATATTCGAGTATATACGGTAGCTACCCAACTTGCTGTAATGACTCTAGGCATCTAACAACATATAAAACAACAATCAAAAGGTACAGTCATATGCAATATGTGGTATTTTCTGAGGATTTCAACATTTCCTCTATTTAATACCACCACAACAATCCTGGATACTGTTTTGAGCTAAGGTAGAATTATTGTCCCCAAATCTTCTAGTGGGCTTTGAGAGAACTCAGTGTCACTGTAACATATGTGCTATACTGGCTCTAAGACAGTTCTCTGTTTGAGGCAAGTAATATTATTGAGGCAAGTAATATTATTATCTTCCATATTTTAAACAGGAGAGGCAAAATTCTGATTTTGATTCCCTGCCCATTATATCTGCAATTCAAGGTATTGGTTACCACCTTTAAAGCGCTCCATGGCATGGGACCTGGTTATTTACGGGACCACCTACTGCGACCGACAGCCTCCCAGAGACCAGTGCGCTCCCACAGGGTGGGCCTCCATGGGGTACCGTCAGATAGACAATGTCGGCTGGCGACCCCCAGGGGGAAGGGCCTTCTCTGTGGGGGCTCCAACCCTCTGGAACGAATGACCACCTAGTATTCGCCAACTCCCCGATCTCCGGACTTTCCGACGCGAGCTGAAAACATGGTTGTTTCATCGCGCAGGACGGGCCTGATAGTTTTAACTGGGAATTTTTAACAGGTTTTAAGGAATAGCCTAAATTTAAATATTTCGTTTTAAATTATTTTAATGTTTGTATACTGTTTTTTATATGGCTGTAAACCACCCTGAGTCCTTCGGGAGAAGGGTGGTCTAGAAATTTAAAAAATAAATAAATAGATAGATAGATAGATAGATAGATAAATAAATAAATAAATAAATAAATAAATAAATAAATAAATAAATAAATAAATAAATAAATAAATAAATAAATAAATAAATAAATAAATAAATAAATAAATATATATCTGAACTGGCTGCATACCAGCTTATGTTCCTTTCTTCCATATCAACCCATATGGAGAAAAAAAAATCAATGGGGAAATATTATATTTCCTTCTTATTCTGTTAAATCGTTAAATTTTGATCCATCTAATGAAAGAAATAGTTATTTTGTTTTCAGTCCTGAAGATATTTACCTAGTAATAAGTCCTCTTAAGTTGGGCGGATTTATTATGGGCTCACATATAAGTATCAACCTGGCTCCTGAAAGTATGTGGAATTCAAATTCTCAGCAATAGCCATGATGACTGGGGAATTCTGGACTATCAAATCTATGTACCTTGAAAGCACCCCAGTTAAGAAACAAAGCAAAACTTTATTGCCTTGGTTTTGATGGACTTAACAAACCAGTTATTATGATTATGAGTGATTTTCTCATAATGTGTCTTGTGAACATGTCAGGTGAGGCCCATTTGACTATAGTGACCAGACGTCCCGCTTTTGGCGGGACAATCCCGCTTTTTAATAATTTGTCCCGTGTCCCGCAGCAATTCCAAAAAGTCCCATTTTTTTTGTTTCACTCCCATTCTGAAAATGGGAGGCGGCAACGCAAGAGGAGGAGACGGAGAAGGGGGAGTGGCGGAGAAGGGGGTGCGAGAGGGAGGAGAGACGCTGCTTGACTTCACCCGAGAGGAAGAGAAGAGTGGAGAGCCGAGCCTAGGAGAGCCGAGCCTGCCTGGAAGAGTGGAGAAGCAGCAGCCGGTCCTCCTCCTTCAGGCAGGTGGCAAGACTCAGCGCGCATGCACAGCCCCCCCCCGCCCCTGCCCCCCCACCCCGGTCAATGGTCTCCCACTTTGCCATCGCTGAAATCTGGCCACGTTACATTTGACAGACCCTAGAAGTAGCAAACCATTACTTAACATAATGTACAAATCTAGACTGACACAGTGGGTATCAAACGTTTGTGCAATGAAATATAAACAAACTTTTCTGCCCTAAAAAAAACGCAACACAAATCCACATTGCTTTTAGCAAAATCAGATACTGATCAAATTGGCTCCATTGCTAAAAAACATTTCCTCTAGTACATCAGGAAACATTGTACTTGTCTCATAAGATCACCCCTAGATCCCATGGGGTTTATAATCATTTACATTTTAGATTACCATGTATTTAAGATAATTGATCAAACCAGACTTACATCCGGTCTCAATCTTCGAAGTTATTTTTTTCCTGTAAACTTTTGTGCTCCTGAGGGCGGTGATAAAATTAAACTATAGCCTTGTTATATATGTACATCAGAGGTGGTATTCTTTTTTTTTTATTTCATTTGTCACAACAGTATACAAACATCGATATAAAACAACAACATATCATATACATATATATATATATATATATATATATATATATATATATATATATATATATATATATATATATATATATATATATATGGAAAAGAATGAAATAACTATGTTAATTTGATATAATGAAAAGGAACAATAGGACAGGAACGGTAGGCACTTTTGTGCTCTTATGCACGCCCCTCTTAGGAATGGGGTGAGGTCAAAGGTAGATAGTTTTTGGTTGAAGATTTTGGGATTTTGAGTAGAGACTATAGAGTCAGGTAATGAGTTCCAAGTGTTAACAACTCTGTTACAGAAGTCATATTTTCTGCAATCAAGTTTGAAGCGGTTCACATTAAGTTTGAATCTATTGTTTGCTCTTGTATTATTGTGATTGAAGCTGAAGTAGTCTTTTACAGGAAGGATATTATAATAGATGATTCTGTGTGTTAAACACAGGTCATGTCGGAGTCAGCGGAGTTCTAAGTTTTCTAACCCCAGGATTTCAAGTCTGGTGGCATAAGGTATTTTGTTTTTTACGGAGGAGCGAAGAACTCTTCTAGTAAAATATTTCTGGACACGTTCAATGGTATTAATATCAGAGATGTGGTATGGGTTCCAGACGGATGAGCTGTATTCAAGAATAGGTCTGGCAAATGTTTTGTATGCTCTGGTTAGTAATGTAGAGTTTTTGGAAAAGAAGCTGCATAAAATTAGGTTTACAACTCTTAGAGCCTTTTTTGCTATGTAGTTGCAGTGGGCTTTGGCACTTAGATCATTGGATATGAAAACTCCAAGATCTTTGACAGGGTGGGGGTCGTCAGTAAGGTAATGTCCGTCAAGCTTGTACTTGTTGTTTGGTTAGGGTTCTGACCAGTTCTTGCCTTCCAAGATGGCGCCGCCAAAGGCTGCCTTAGTGAAATGCTCTCTGATGGGTTTTTTATTTTTAATTATTCTCTGCGACTCACTATGGATTTCTTGCTCATGAGAACCAGAGTGGAAATTTTGAGTAGTTGGTAAAACCGGTAAATACCACCTCTGACTGGCCCCACCCTCATCTATTCTCTACCTCCTGAGTCCCAGCTGATCGGGAGGAAATGGGGATTTTGTAGTAACCTTCCCCTGGAGTGGGGAGGGAATGGAGATTTTACAGTATCCTTCCCCTGCTATGCCCCCCAAGCCACACCCACAGAACCAGTAGTAAAAATTTTTGAATCCCATCACTCATGTACATCTACTAATTTTACTTGCAACTAATTCAGTATTGTAGTATTTTTTCCCCCCAATATCCTGGAATAGCACAGGAGAACTTCAGCCAGTTGTCCAGACCATCATCCATTGCAACCAAATGTTGACTTAGCCCATATCACTTCACCCACATTTCCCATTCATAGAAGTTCTGATACATAGAACAATAGAGTTGGAAGGGACCATGGAGGTCTTCTAATCCAACTGCCTGCTCAAGAAGGAGACCCTATATAATTTCAGACAAATGGTTGTCCAGTCTCTTTTTAAAAGCCTCCAGTGATGGAACACCCACACTTTCTGACGGCCAGCTATTCCATTGCTATTCCATTGCTTGATTTCTCTCACTCTTAGGAATTTTCTCCTTAGTTTTAGGATGTGCCAAGGTTCCAAGGAAAACCCCCAATGGAAGAAAACTCTGAGGCGTGAGTTTCCTCAAAGTTCCATTTTATTAGAGATGTCATATTGGCACATCTGGGAAACCCCAAATCTGAAAGCCTCCAGGCTTTCCCCACCCAAAGGAAAGTTCAACTCCCAATATCCACATGTCCATCACATGGTCCAATCAATCCACTGTGCCAACTGGAGATGCCTCCCAGTTCCAGCCTTCCAGGTGCAGGGCAAGATGTCCTTGACTCTCTGAGAAAGGAATGTTATTATGACTATATATATCACCCTGGCTCCATACAATTCCCCCTCCCAGTTTCCCACAGTAGTAAATGTAACGAAAAAGATGCCTTCCAGGCCTGACAGGTTGCTTCTCTCCGTGGTTAGTTTCCATCCATTGTTTCTTGTCTTGCCTTTGACTGGTTTGAAGAATAATTGGCACCCTCTTCTTTGTAGGAGCCCCTCACATATTGGAACGCTGCTATCATGTCACCCCTAGTCAGGGGTGGGTTCTACTTACCTTTACTACCGGTTCGCATTGTGCCCGCACAAGCTCTTCTGCGCATGCGCAGAAGGGTTTTGATGACGTTTGGGTCAGTGGGTGGAGCCTCCTGCCGGTTTTACTATCGGTTCTATAGAACCAGTCCGAAACAGGGACAACCCACCATTGTCCCTAGTCCTTCTTTTCACTAGACTAGATAAACCTAATCCCTGCAACGGTTCTTCATATATTTTAGCCTCCAGCTTCCTAATCTTGATGAACACTTCAGCTAGATGTCTATCTAGTCCACTCTCCTTTGCAGTCAAATGCCAGCTTAGCCCACATTTCTATTTGGCTCACTCACTGACACCGAAGATCTCAGTGGAAAGAGCGATGGGTCAGGATCCATCCTGAAGACCCTGTGAACTTTATCGAATCCACCCTTTCAATAGGAACCCAAACTGCCGTTAAGAATCCAGCACGAAGGGCCATCAAAGAGAGAAACAGGGTGGGGGGGCAGCGGTGGGTGGAGGAGAGGGAGAGGAAGAAAAGAGGAAATTCAATTTTAGTGGGGGTTGACAAGCTTACCTTTTTGCACTTAATTGGCCGTATTGTCTCCAAAAGTTAATTGGTTACTTAGTCCAGGTAGTTAGTAAAATGTTTAGCTGCGTCAAAGGCTCAGGCTCCCATTGTTAATGGGCCATGAAATGGAATGTTTGATACTGCAAATAAAACCAGTGATATTCAAGGCTGTTATGGTAGGTAATGCGTTGAAACTGCCATTTAATGGGTCCTGGAAGATTAGGGTAGTGTCAGCTGAAACCGCCCGGTCTCTTTTTTGACATTGTTAGTTGCCTCTTCATTTACTTAACGTCTGTCTGCACTGATTACATAGACATAAAACTCCTTGCAAAAAAACAAACAGAGACACGCTCTATTAGCAGTCCAATTAGAACTATTTGCATATTACAGTTCATTTCTGCTTAAGTGAATCCCTAATACAACTTTAGTAGAGGAGGGGGACAGAAAAGGGGGGGAAAAGAAAAAAAGAAATTGATTGTAATCTAAAGAAGAAAAGAAAAGAGTGAAAGCAAGCAAAGAAGGTGAAATAACCCCAGAGTTTATTGTTATAGTACTAAATGTTTGTCCTCTTGCTGGATCAGGGGAAGGAAGGAAGGAAGGAAGGAAGGAAGGAAGGAAGGAAGGAAGGAAGGAAGGAAGGAAGGAAGGAAGGAAGGAAGGAAGGAAGGAAGGAAGGGGATAGAAGAAGGAAGACAGAAGGGGAGAGAGGAAGGAAGGAAGGGAAGATAGGAAGGGAAGACAGGAAGGAAGGAAGGAAGGAAAGAAGGATGGAAGGAAGGGAGGGAGGAGGAGGAGGAAGATAGGAAGGGACGATAGGAAGGAAGGAAGGAAGGAAGGTAGGAAGGAAGGAAGGAAGGGGATAGAAGAAGGAAGACAGAAGGGGAGAGAGGAAGGAAGGAAGGGAAGATAGGAAGGGAAGACAGGAAGGAAGGAAGGAAGGAAGGAAGGAAAGAAGGATGGAAGGAAGGAAGGAAGGAAGGAAGGAAGGAAGGAAAGAAGGATGGAAGGAAGGGAGGGAGGGAGGAGGAGGAAGATAGGAAGGGACGATAGGAAGGAAGGAAGGAAGGAAGGAAGGGATAGAAGAAGGAAGACAGAAGGGAGAGGAAGGAAGGAGGGAAGATAGGAAGGAAAACAGGAAGGAAGGAAGGGAGGGAGGGAGGGAGGGAGGAGGAGGAAGATAGGAAGGGACGATAGGAAGGAAGGAAGGAAGGAAGGAAGGAGAGAGAGAGGAAGGAAGATAGGAAGGAAGGTAGGAAGGAAGGAAAGGGGGAGGAGGAGGGAGGGAGGGAGGAGGAAGGAAGGAAGGAAGGAAGGAAAAAGAATGGAGATGAGAAAAAGTGAAGAAAAATGAAAAGAAAAGAATGAAGAGAAGAGAAAGAGAATTTTGAGAAGGGAAGGAAGGAAGAAGGATGGAAGGAAGGGAGGGAGGGAGGGAAGATAGGAAGGGACGATAGGAAGGAAGGAAGGAAGGAAGGAAGGAAGGAAGGAAGGAAGGGGATAGAAGAAGGAAGACAGAAGGGGAGAGAGGAAGGAAGGAAGGGAAGATAGGAAGGGAAGACAGGAAGGAAGGAAGGAAGGAAGGAAGGAAGGAAAGAAGGATGGAAGGAAGGAAGGAAGGAAGGAAGGAAGGAAGGAAAGAAGGATGGAAGGAAGGGAGGGAGGGAGGGAGGAGGAAGATAGGAAGGGACGATAGGAAGGAAGGAAGGAAGGAAGGAAGGAAGGGATAGAAGAAGGAAGACAGAAGGGAGAGAGGAAGGAAGGAGGAAGATAGGAAGGAAAACAGGAAGGAAGGAAGGGAGGGAGGGAGGAGGAGGAGGAGGAAGATAGGAAGGGACGATAGGAAGGAAGGAAGGAAGGAAGGAAAGGGAGAGAGAGAGGAAGGGAAGATAGGAAGGGAAGGTAGGAAGGAAGGAAAGGGGGGAGGGAGGGAGGGAGGGAGGGAGGGAGGAAGGAAGGAAGGAAGGAAAAAAGAATGGAGATGAGAAAAAAGTGAAGAAAAATGAAAAGAAAAAGAATGAAGAGAAGAGAAAGAGAATTTTGAGAAGGGAAGGGACTTTTTGATGGTTCACTAACGTAGGTACTCCTTGACTTACAACCACAATTGAGCCCAAAATTTGTTTTCTTAAGTGAGACATTTCTTAAGGGAGTTTTGCCCCATTTTACGACCTTTCTTGTCGCAGACGTTAAGTGTGTTACCAGTAAGTAACACGGTTGTAAAGTGAATCCGGCTTCCCCGTTGACTTTTTGCTTGTCAGAAGGTCGCAAGAAGGGATCCCATGATCCCGGGACACTACAACCGTCATAAATATGAGCCAGTTGACAAGTGTCTGAACTTTGACCGTAGAGATGTTGCAACGGTCCTAAGTGCGAAAAATGGTCGTAAACTCACTTCTCTCAGTGCTGTTGTAGCGTCAAACAGTCACTACACGAACTGTAAGTCAAGAACTACCTGTATTAGTATTCAGTGAATGAATACCCACTTTGTATATTCTCCTTCATCCGCCCACCGAAACCCAGGCAAGCTTAAGCAATACTTCGTAATGGTCTATTCTTTAAAAGCACGTGCGAGATCAACCCCAGCCGCTGTTTCCTCAAGCAAAGCAGGTAATGGCTTCACGAATAGCCCTCGTGAGGGACTGCACTCGATGCCGCGTGGCTTACCTAAGCCATTAGCAAAGAGCAGCAAATGTTCCTGATTCCTTTCTATCCCTCAAGAATGGCAACACAACAGAGGGAGGGAAGGAAGGAGGGAAGCAGGCATTGTATTGTTTCCTACTAACCTGGAAAGCTTTACCTGTACGTTCAGGTTGGTGAGCTGTTTTGAGGAAGGCAGTGCTGGAGATGTAAGCCCACTGTCAACTCGCAAGGCATTCCTGGCCTGCTCTCGAGTTGCCATAGGTCAGGGGGGATCGGAAACTGGCGAAACTGCACAGCAGCCAAAGACAGATGCACATTCCACGCTTATCTCTCTCAAGGCTGTATCCCAGGGTTACCTACAGCAGCAAGGGGAGTGACCTCTACAACCAGCGAAATTGCTTCTTTGGCGAATTTTATTATTATTATTATTATTATTATTATTATTATTATTATTATTATTATTATTATTATTATTATTATTATTATTATTCCGCCCTTCTCCGAAGACTCAGGGTGGTGTACAGCCAGAATAAAACAGTAACACAACAGTTAAAAACAATATATCAATAAAAATCTAATTCGATTCGGCTAAAAGTTAAAAATAATAAGATAAAAATTATAAAAGACCCTATAAAACCCTATAAAACCCCATTAAAATTCCCATTAGGCCAGCCCTGCTCAATGAAATAAGAAAGTCTTGAGCTCCGGAGGTCAGGGAGTATGCGTTGACCCTACAGGTCGTTCATTCCACAGGGCAGGTGCCCCCACCGAGAATGCTCTTCCCCTGGGAGCCGCCAGCTGACATTGTTTGGCTGAGGGACCCTAAGGATGCCTTCTAAGGAGGATTGATGATACACTCTGTGGGGAGGGGGGAAACAGGGTTAGGGTTTGGGTTTCGGTTTGGGTTTGGGTTAGGGTTAGGGTTAGGGTTGGGGTTGGGGTTGGGGTTGGGGTTGGGGTTGGGGTTGGGGTTGGGGTTGGGGTTGGGGTTGGGGTTGGGGTTGGGGTTGGAGTTAGGGTTGGGGTTAGGGTTAGGGTTAGGGTTAGGGGAGCGTTCACATTTGCAGTAGAGAAAATAAGTGAATACCACCCCTGAGCCTGTCCCTGGTTATGTTGAATGCCAATTATTATTTTTATCATTTTCCTAGCTGCTATGTATTTTATGGTTTTTTTAAAATATATTTTTATCCTTTTTTAATATTAGCTGCCTAGTCCTACATTTTTGACAGGTTGCCATATAATTTAGTGATGATTTCTAGTTTCTATCAATCTAAATCAATCAATCAATCAATCAATCAAAAGACAAACGAACAAAGCAAATGCTATCCATCTTACAGTTACGATGCTGAAAGTCGCCAAGATATTCCGAACGGAAAAGAAACAAGAAACTGTCTCAAATTTGTCGGGATTCATATACTCTGGAAGTTCATTCATTCCTTCACCAAGAAGGAGAAAAAGGGGGTTTAGGATTTAAACCGTGTTTAGGATTTAAATCAGGCCTTTCTCTGGTTTAAACACAAAAGTAGGGAGTTCCAAGCATTAAGCTACCCAACACTAGAATTCTATAGTTCACACCAAAGTCCCATTTCTATTTTTCTGATCCTGGTAAGTCTTCATCCCTCAATTGTTTTTGAAACGGATTCTGGAATGGTTTCGTCTTTTTTTTTTTTTTTTTAAAGCAATTCTTCCCTGCTCTTGGATGGTGAGTGACCTGCCTGGAGGACCTTGTTCTTGGGTGGATTAAAAACAGTAATAACCAAATAAAGCCAGCAAAGAAATAAATCTCTGAATGGGGCTTGGATGCATCTTGACCTTTGTGCATAGCCATGTAAAAGCTTCATGCACATGGATTGAAATGCTCCATGGAGCAGAACGTGCTGTTTCGTGTGCTACAGCTGGCGAGGTTCATTTTGAGCTGTTAAGTATATACAAGCATATTGCAGGCCAAGCGTTTGTGGCTTAAATTAATGCAGCGTGCAACGGGCAGACAAAAGCTTGCTGCAGTTCAGAGTGAAGAGGAGGTGATCTTGGTGGTGCAAAGAAGCTCCTTCAATTAATACCAATGGCACTTAGACTTATATACCGCTTCACAGTGCTCTGCAGCCCTCTCTAAATGGTTTACAAAGTCAGCCTCTTAGCCCCAACAATTTGGCTCCTCATTTGACTTATCTCGGAAGGATGAAAGGCTGAGTCAACCTGGAGCCTGGTGAGATTTGAAATGCCAAATTGCAGGCATCCGACAGTCAGCAGAAGTAGGCTGCAGTACTGCACTCTAACCACTGCACCACCATGGCAGATGATAGATAGATAGATAGATAGATAGATAGATAGATAGATAGATAGATAGATAGATAGATAGATAGAAAGAAAGAAATAGCAGATTTATATGCCGCTCCACGGTGCTTTACAGCCCTCTCTAAGCGGTTTACAGAGTCAGCCTATTGCCCCCAACAATCTGGGTCCTCATTCTACCCATCTCAGAAGGATGGAAGGCTGAGTCAACCTTGTGAGCCAGTCAGGATCAAACCGTTGGCAGCTGGCAGCAGGCAGAATTAGCATGCAATACTGCATTGTAACCACTGTACAGGAAGGGAGGGAGGGAGGGAGGGAGGGAGGGAGGGAGGGAGGGAGGGAGGAAGGAAGGAAGGAAGGAAGGAAGGAAGGAAGGAAGGAAGGAAGGAAGGAAGGGCAATAGCACTTAGACTTACATACTGCTTCACAGGGCTTTACAGCCCTCTCTAAGCGGTTTACAGAGTCAGCATATTGCCCCCAACAATCTGGGTCCTCATTTTACCCAACTTGGAAGAATGGAAGGCTGAGTCAACCTTTAGGATCGAACCGCTGGCAGTTGGCAGAATTAGCCTGCAAAATCGCATTCTAACTACTGCGCCACCACAGCGTTAAAGGAGAGGTATTTACCTAATTCTTCATGATAACCCCAGTTTCCCCCATTAGTCTCTGCGGTGATGGCTTCCACCATCTGTAAAACACCCTCCCTCCCAAGAAACATAGCTTGATCCAACTACTAGAACATAGAATATCAGAGTTAGAAGGGTGTCAGGCCTGGAAACCATATTAGACTTTAGGGTTCCAGACGCTGCCACATTTTTCCCCTGAGGGGAGGAGGGGGGTTGAGGGGTATGGTAACATTCTTCAAGTGGTCAAGGTCGGATGGTGTTCACATCTGCAGGAAGAGTGGCAAGAAGATATTCGAATGAACTGGAAGAACGTGGGACCATGTGACCATCAAAGGGGTCAGGGGGGTGGGACTCTTGGGGTTTGTATAACTGGGAAAAGAATCCGGAACTTCAGTTTTGGAATTGCACTCATCGTGTGCCAGTCTCCTCATGCTAGTAAAGAACTCTGGAAAAGAAATGCCTCCGAGTTTCTTTTACGCAGAAGAGGTATTTCTGGAACCTTGACAAAGGGATCTTGGAGGTCTTCTAGTCCAACCCCCCCTGCTCAAGCAGGAGACCTTATAGCTATGATGGCGAACCTATGGCATACGTGCCTGAAGTGGCACATGGAGCCATGTCACCTGGCTCGCCAGCCATCGCCCCAGCCCAGCTACACCGTGCATTCATATGCACATGCACCTCCCGCCGGCCAGCTGGTCTTAGGGTCTCTGCCGCACATGCACAGGGGGCAGGGCGCATGTGGGGGGACACTCACATTGCATTTTGGGAGTTTGCACATGCGCACCCCCTGAAGCCCATTTTGGGCCTGGATGGCTTCCTGCACCAACCTGGAAGCCAAAACGGGGTGCGGGGTCGCCAGGGGATATGGATAGGGAGCACCAAGGCACATGCATGGGGGGTGCAAAGCCACAAACACAGGGGGCTTGCATTGCATTTTGGGGGTACAGGCACGCACGTGTACATTCACGGCGCTTTTGACACTCAGCATCAAAAAGTTTAACCATCACTGCCTTATAGCATCTCAGACAAATGGCCGTCCAGTCTCTTCTTAAAAACATCCAGTGATGGAGCACCCACAACTTCTGAAGGCAGGTCGTTCCACTGGTTGATTGTTCTCACTGTTAAGAATTTTTTCCTTAGTTCTAGGTTGCTTCTCTCCTTGATTAGTTTCCACCCATTGTTTCTTGTTCTACCCTCATGTGATTTGGAGAACAGCTTGACTCCCTCTTCTTTGTGGCAGCCCCTGAGATATTGGAACACTGCTATCATGTCTCCCCTAGTCCTTCTCTTCACTAGACTAGTTAAACCCAATTCCTGCAACCATTCTTCATATGTTTTAGTCTCCAGCCCTTTAATCATCTTTGTTGTTCTTTTCTGCACTTTTTCCAAAGTCTCAACATCTGTTTTTATAATGTGGTGACCCAAAACTGGATGCAGTGTTCCAGGTGTGGTCTTACTAGAGCTGGACAAGGTCCGCTCATATCTGCCCCCACAAAGAAACCATCAGTTCTCTTTCAGTTTTGCTTTGATCTTTAAAATGGTGGTATTTTGTGTGACTGTCCTGCCTTTCACTCTTCAATCATCTTTGTAGGCTGCAGCTTGCCAGCCGTTCCATTCCACGTTTCTATGGAAGTCCTAACGTAAAACCTTCCCCAATCTGCATTGCATCCAGATGTGTTGACTTCAACTCTTAGAATTCCCCACCCATCACAACCATCTTCAACCCTGAAAACGGATGGCCTCACTTCTGGACAACAGACAGCTTGGATAAGTCTGGCATAGATTTTGGGGATCACAGTCCACCTCATCAATCCACAAAGCTGTGAGTCAAATATTAGAAGGATCTATCCATCCATGATTGAAAGGGAGTTGCCACTTTAATCTCCCTCCCTCAAAAACTGGGAAATGTAGTTGCTTCTTTTTTTTTTTTGAGTAAGTAAATATGGGTCTTACTTTTAATTGAATTTTAGATGGGTTAGAAAACAATGAAAAAAATGTGTTTAATGACAGAAATGGGCAACTTTTTCAGCTTGGGGAACTATAGGTTGCATCAGTGGTGGCATTCAGCTAGTTTGGACCAGTTCGGGCGAACCGGTAGTGGCAACCTACAGGTGGGCCTAGCCACCCGCCCTGGCACTATGCCATCCTATTTAGCCACGTTTTCTAAGCTGCATGAATAAGCAAAATGCATGTGCAGAAGGCTGTGCGCATTCTGTGCACGGCGAACTGGTGGTAAAATTATGTGAAACTCACTTCTGGGTTGCATGTGTATATGTTCGGTATGACCTGAGCATAGTTTATAAAATCATCTGCCACAATGTCTTCCCTGTCAATGACTACTTCAGCTTCTACCACAACAATACACGAGCACACAATAGATACAAACTTAAGGTAAATTGCACCAAACTCAATTGCAGAAAATACCACTTCAGCAACAGAGTTGTTAATGCCTGGAATGTACTACCTGACTCTGTGGTCTCTTCCCAAAATCCCCAAAGCTTTAACCTAAGACTGTCTATTGTTGACTTCACCCCATTCCTAAGATCCCTTCATTATATCAAATTAACATAGCTGTTGCATACTTTTCCTTATATATATATATTTTTCTTTCATGATGTGTTGTTTTTATTTATGACGATGTTTGTGTATACCGTTGTGACAAAAATAAATAAATAAAAAAATAAAAATAAATGTCTGTAAAGGGTGTGCATAAGAGCACCAGCATGGGGCCGCGGTAGCTCAGGCTGTAGAAGCCTGTTATTAAAACACAGCAGCCTGCAATTACTGCAGGTTCAAGTCCCACCAGGCCCAAGGTTGACTCAGCCTTCCATCCTTTATAAGGTAGGTAAAATGAGGACCCAGATTGTTATGGGGGGGCAATAAGTTTACTTTGTAAAAATATACAAATAGAATGAGACTATTGCCTTACACACTGTAAGCCGCCCTGAGTCTTCGGAGAAGGGCGGGATATAAATGTAAATAAATAAAAATAAATAATAAATAATAATGCCTACCGTCCCTGTCCTAATGTTCCCTTTAGTTGTATTCATTTTATGTATTCAATTCATGCTTATACTTATATATATATTATCTAATACATATTCAATAAATAAATAAATAAATAAA
The DNA here is from genome assembly GCF_028640845.1 of Ahaetulla prasina. NCBI lineage: Eukaryota > Metazoa > Chordata > Lepidosauria > Squamata > Colubridae > Ahaetulla > Ahaetulla prasina. The sequence continues at coordinate 7,304,668 of NC_080551.1, forward strand.
TAAATAAATAAATAAATAAATATGTGTGTGTGAGTGAGTCTGAGTGAGTCATATGTAAGTCAGTATATGCGTACATATGTTAAATTGTTAAATAAAATAAAATAAAGTGCTACAGCTAGAAATAGGGTGATTTTATTGGATTGAATAGGTGCTATAATAGAATAGAATAGAATAGAATTTTATTGGCCAAGTGTGATTGGACACACAAGGAATTTGTCTTGGTGCATATGTTCTCAGTGTACATAAAAGAAAAGATACGTTCATCAAGGTACAACATTTACAACACAATTGATGGTCAATATATCAATATAAATCATAAGGATTGCCAGCAACAAGTTATAGTCATACAGTCCTAAGTGGAAAGAGATTGGTGATGGGAACTATGAGAAGATTAATAGTAGTGCAGATTCAGTAAATAGTCTGACAGTGTTGAGGGAATTATTTGTTTAGCAGAGTGATGGCCTTCGGGAAAAAACTGTTCTTGTGTCTAGTTGTTCTGGTGTGCAGTGCTCTATAGCGTCGTTTTGAGGGTAGGAGTTGAAACAGTTTATGTCCAGGATGCGAGGGATCTGCAAATATTTTCACGGCCCTCTTCTTGATTCGTGCAACATAATGTTGTTGTTGTTGTTTTTATTATTATTTAGGGAGGTTTGCCACTTGATTCTGTAAAAATGGGATGAGTTTCTAGCCATCCCGTTGGAGCAGGTCTTTCTCACTGTTCTGCACCATTTAGATTTTGCACTAATTCTCAAACTTGGCAACTTCAGGATGTGCAATTTCTTAGAAACATAGAATCCTAGGGCTGGAAGGGACCTTGGAGGCCTTCTAGTCCAACCCTCTGCTCAAGGCAGGACTCCTTATACCATCCCAGACCAATGGTTGTCCAATCTCTTCTTGAAAACCTCCAAGAAAACTGTTGAACTCTTTATCTTTCTCGTTCTATGGCAGGGCTCTGCAAACTTGGCTCTTTTAAGACTTGTGGACTGCAACTCCCAGAATTCCCCAATCAGCAAGCTTGGATCTTCAAGTTGCCAAATGTTTTTCTGTTCTACTCTTTCTGTTCTGCATTTATGTCTGCTAAGCATATTGAACTCCTGGTTATTTGTTTTTGTTTTTTCTTCTGCTTCTGCTCCCTCCACTCTTCCCAATATGCTCTCTCATCATCTCAACCTTTCTTCTTTTTGTCATTACATTATAATCCTTTTAGCTTAAAATACCTGGGTACTATTTCGAGCAAAAACGAAACGTGACCGTATTGCTTTAAAGCTAATTTCACTGCAGTGCAATGTACAGGAAACTCTCGACTTACAACAGTTCACTTAGTGATCACTGAAAAAAGTGATTTAAGTTTTTCACACTTAAGGACCGTTTCAGCTTCCCTATGGTGAGATGCTCAAAATTCACTTTTGAATTTAAATAGACCTTTTGAAATAAATATCAAAATTATTATAAATGATCATAGGAGCCATTAATTCCCCAAAAGCTGGTACCTGGTAGTTTCATTTTGACTGTATTAATGCCTGGCTATTAATTTTATTTTTTGGTGGTTTATATTATGTGATATAGTTAGACATGAAATGAATGGATATGTTGTGATGTAACAATATTCTCAAACATTTCAAAAGAAAGGTTTCTGCAGAATTGTTGTTCTTCCCTTTGTTCCCCCAATATTAATTTCAACAATTTGTAGGTGATACATTTTTGATCAGATACGAAAAATAAATAAAACAGTAGTTCAAAAGTTGTCCCACTTATTATTATTTTTTTGAGAGAAATAAATGCTTGTTTTCAGACTGTTTTACATTCTGAAAAAAGTCATTAATCCATCCCACTCCATTTACCACAAATCTTTGAATCTTTAAAAGAACTCTGCACAACAATAGGCGTTTGAATGTACATGCATTTCTATTTATTCATTTACTGTAATTTTACCCCAATTAGTAATTGCCATTCTCTGACTGGTACATAAATTGATTAAAAGAAGAGAAATCAATGCATAACTAATGTATTTTTGTATACTTTCCCTCGCCAGCTATGGATTTCAATTTTGAGCGATTAAAGGTTCTAAAAATTGCATTGTAGAAATTAATGCAAAGTTAGGGAGAAAAAATCTGATTCGTATTTTAATCCAAGAAATATGGAACATCTCTTTTGAGATAGAATAGAATAGAATAAAAGAGTTGGAAGGACTTTGGAGGTCTTATAGTCCAACCCCTTGCTTAGGCAGGAAACCTTACACCACTTCAGAAAAATGGATATCCAATCTCTTCTTAAAAACTTCCATTGTTGGAGCATTTACAATTTCTGGGGGCAAGTTGTTCCACTGATTAATTGTTCTCATTGTCAGGAAATTTCTCCTTAGTTTTAAGTTGCATCTCTCCTTGATTAGTTTCCATTAATTACTTCTTGTTCTACCTTCTTCTTTGTGGCAACCCCTGAGATATTGGAAAACTGCCATCATGTCACCCCTAGTCCTTCTTTTCATCAGACTAGACATACCCAAAAGGGACACGGTGGCTCAGGGGCTAGGACATTGATCTTGTTGATCGAAAGGTCGGCAGCTTGGCGGTTCGAATCCCTAGTGCTGCCGTGTAACGGGTTGAGCTCCCATTACTTGTCCCAGCTTCTGCCAACCTAGCAGTTTCGAAAGCACCTAAAAATGCAAGTAGAAAAAATAGGGAGCACCTTTGGTGGGAAGGTAACAGAGTTTCGTGCACCTTTGGCATTGAGTCATGCCAGCCACATGACCACGGAGACGTCTTTGGACAGTGCTGGCTCTTCGGCTTTGAAACGGAGATGAGCACCACCCCCTAGAGTCGGCAACGACTAGCACGTATGTGCAAGGGGAACCTTTACCTTTACCTTAGACATACCCAGTTCCTGCAACCGTTCTTCATATGTTTTAGCCTCCAGTCCCCAAATCATCTTTGTTGCTCTTCTCTGCACTCTTTCTAGAGTCTCAACATCTTTTTTACATCGTGGTGACCAAGATGAAAGTTTACTGTTTTGGTTTCTCAAGCAAATACAGTCTTGTCCATTTCAGTGGGTCACACAAAACTTAAGAAGCAATGTTAAAAGCACCCCATCTGCATTTTGGTGCCTGTGTAATTTCTACTGGATTAAAAAAAAAAGGTTGCACATATCACAGTGACTAAAATAGAACCATTTGGCAGGTGCTTTTATTTCAGAGAGAAATTTGCCAGGACCTAGAGAAAAAACCAACAACTATGCTATCCAGATTGATATCTAAATACCCTTGGCTATTTTCAGTCGTGTTTCTTTTTAACATGCCCATTTTCTTTTCCAGGTCAGCCCAGCTCCCTCTGTTATAATCGGGATTTACCAGTGAAGTCTTTTCCTGGCTAACTGTGATAAGTAAGTGTGGAGTGGTAAGGTTAAAAGTAGAGTTTGGTTGATGCAGGATTTTTTTCCCCTTAATTTTATGCAGCCTGAGAAAATTTTTAGTTTGCAACAACTGTATTTCATACACTTACATTAAGTTGACTTTGGTTCTTCACCTGGTTTTGTGGAAATTATTTAGGCTCATCACAAGCTATTTATTTATTTATTTAATTAATTAATTAATTAATTAATTAATTAATTAATTTCCTTCCTTCCTTCCTTCCTTCCTTCCTTCCTTCCTTCCTTCCTTCCTTCCTTCCTTCCTCAATAGGATAGAATAGAGTAGAGTAGAGTAGAGTAGAGTAGAGTAGAGTAGAGTAGAGTAGAGTAGAGTAGAGTAGAGTAGAGTAGGAAGGGTAGAATAGAATAGAATAGAAGGGGAGGGGAGGGGAGGGGAGGGGAGGGGGGAAGGGAAGGGAAGGGAAGGGAAGGAAATAGAATAGATCTGGAAGGACCTTGGATGTCTTCTAGTCCAGCCTCCTGCTCAAGCAGGAGAACCTATACTATCAGTGGTTTCGGTGTGAAGTACCAGCTGTATGCGGATGACACCCATCTGTACTTTTCCACACCGGACCACCCCAACGAAGCTATCGAAGTGCTGTCCCGGTGTCTGGAGGCCGTACGGGTCTGGATGGGGAGAAACAGGCTCAAGCTCAATCCCTCCAAGACAGAGTGGCTGTGGATGCCGGCATCCCGGTACAGTCAACTAAATCCGCGGCTGACCATCGGTGGCGAGTCATTGGCCCCGATGGAGAGGGTCCGCAACTTAGGCATCCTCCTGGATGAACGGCTGTCTCTAGAAGATCATTTGACGGCCGTCTCCAGGAGAGCGTTCTACCAGGTTCACCTGGTACGCCAGTTGCGCCCCTTTCTGGACCGAGATGCCCTATGCACGGTCACTCACGCACTCGTGACGTCTCGCCTGGATTACTGCAATGCTCTCTACATGGGGCTCCCCTTGAAGGGCATCCGGAGGCTACAGTTAGTCCAGAATGCGGCTGCGCGGGTGATAGATGGAGCCCCCCGTGGCTCCCCGTGATAACACCCATCCTGCGCAGACTGCACTGGCTACCTGTGGCCTTCCGGGTGCGCTCCAAGGTTTTGGTGACCACCTTTAAAGCGCTCCATGGCATAGGGCCGGGTTATTTACGGGACCGCCTACTGCTACCGAATACCTCTCACCGACCCGTGCGCTCTCATAGAGAGGGACTCCTCAGGGTACCGTCAGCGAGGCAATGTCGTCTGGCGACGCCCAGGGGAAGGGCCTTCTCTGTGGGGGCTCCCACCCTCTGGAACGAACTACCCCCCGGACTTTGTCAGCTTCCGGACCTTCGGACCTTCCGCCGCGGGCTTAAAACATACTTATTTAATTGCGCAGGACTGAGTTAGATTTTAAATTTATGGGTTTTAAATTGGGTTTTATTTCTATATTTTTAATTATTGGGCTTTTAGAATAAGTTTTTTAATTGCTTTTATATTGTATTTATGTGTTTTTAAGTGCCTGTAAACCGCCCTGAGTCCTTCGGGAGATAGGGCGGTATATAAATATGATCAAATAAATAAATAAATAAATAAATAAATATTTCAGATAAGTGGCTGTCTAGTCTTTTTTTAAAAAAAAACTCCAGTGGTGGAACGACCACGATTTCTGAAGGCAAGCTGTTCCACTGGTTAATTGTCCTCACTGTTAGGAAGTTTCTCCTTAATTCCAGGTTGCTTCACTCTTTGATTAATTTCCAACCATTGATTCTTGTTCTGCCCTCTGGTGCTTTGGAAAATAAATTAACCCCCTCTTCTTTGTGGCAGCCCTTCAAATACTGGAATACTGCTATCATGTCACCTCTAATTCTTCTTTTCTTTAGACTAGCCAAGCCGAAATCCTGCAGCCATTCTTCATATGTTTTACTCTCCAATCTCCTTCCTTCCTTCCTTCCTTCCTTCCTTCCTTCCTTCCTTCCTTCCTTCCTTCCTTCCTTCCTTCCTTCCTTCCTTCCCTCCTCCCTCCCTCCCTCCCTCCCTCCAATCCTCTTTCTTCTTTCTTCTTTCTTCTTTCTTCTTTCTTTCCTTCCTTCCGTCCTTCCATCCTTCCTTCTTTCTTTCTTTCTTCACCCCAATTGTCATGGTCACTACGCAACTCTAGCAATTAGTGAGACTTTCACAATACAGTTAGTCCTTGACATATAACCATTTGTTTAGTGACCACTTGAGGTTACAACAGTCCTAAAACGGATGACTACAAGTGGTCCCTGCAGTTATAACTATCAAGCCATCCCCATGGTCACATGATCAAAATTCAGACACATGTTAATCAGCCATCCCAAAGGTCGTGTGGTTGCCATTGACAATCTTCCTAGCTAGCTTCTGCCAAGCAAAGTCAAAGGGGGGAAAGCTGGATTCACTGAATGGCCATGGGATTCACTCAATAACTACTGTGATTTGTTTAACAAGGGTGTCAAAGAAAGTAGTAAAATCAGGCACAACTGACTTAACAACCACCTTGTTTAACAACAGAAATTATTGCTCCAATTGCAGCCATAAGTTGAGGACTAACTGTACTTGGTCTCAAATAGGTTGAAAAAAGAACAGTTTTTCCCCGAAGGCCATCACTCTGCTAAACAAAAAATTCCCTCAACACTGTCAAACTATTTACTAAATCTGCACTACTATTAATCTTCCCATTGTTTTCATCACCAATCTCTTTCCACTTATGACTGTATGACTATAACTTTTTGTTGCTATCTCTAAGGGCTAAATTGCAACCTATGATCATCATTTGTGTTGTAAATGTACCTTTGATGTATTTTTTTTCTTTTTCTTTTATGTACACTGAGAGCATATGCACCAAAATAAATTCCTTGTGTGCCCAATCACACTTGGCCAATAAAAATTCTATTCTATTCTATTCTATTCAAAAAAGATTAGAAGAAGGCTTTTCAAGAAAAAAATTGCTGAGCCAGTAACTGGCTCCTGGAGCTAGTAGATTTTGACTGAGACCTGATCTCTTCCCTCTATCCTTTAAGAATTTTAGAATTTTAGAATTTTTATTGGCCAAGTGTGATTGGACACACAAGGAATTTGTCTTGGCGCATATGCTCTCAGTGTACATAAAAGAAAAGATACGTTCATCAAGGTACAACATTTACAACACAATTGATGATCAATATATCAATATAAATCATAAGGATTGCCAGCAACAAGTTATAGTCATACAAGACAAAACAAAATAACAACAACAACAAAAAAAACCCCTGGATTTAGAAAGGCTCTATAGGAAGAATCTGGTCCAGGGAACCATAACTGATCAGGAATCATCTGTGCTTGGGATGGATCAGATTCTGCTCGATCCAGGAAAAGAAATGGGAAGTTGGTGGTTGATTTTTCTGGATTTTTCTGGATTGAAGAGTTAACAAAGATTTGGGGGTGGGGGTGGGGAGAGATTCAGAGAATTGATCTTTTCTGCAGCAATCCCCTCACTATGGACCCATCATTCTCAATTCGATCCCAGATCGCAACCAATGAACTTCCATCTCCAACACTAACAACATAGACTTGAACCTACTCCCATTTAACATAACATAACATAACATAACATCAGAGTTGGAAGGGACCTTGGAGGCCTTCTAGTCCAACCCCCTGCCCAGGCAGGAAACCCTACACCATCTCAGTCAGATGGTTATCCAACATTTTCTTAAAAATTTCCAGTGTTGGAGCATTCACAACTTCCGCAGGCAAGTCGTTTCACTTATTAATTGTTCTAACTGTCAGGAAATTTCTCCTTAGTTCTAAGTTGCTTCTTTCTTTGACCAGTTTCCACCCATTGCTTCTTGTTCTACCCTCAGGTGCTTTGGTGAACAGCCCGACTCCCTCTTCTTTGTGGCAGCCCCTGAGATATTGGAACACAGCTATCATGTCTCCCCTAGTCCTTCTTTTTGTTAAACTAGACATACCCAGTTCCTGCAACCGTTCTTCATATGTTTTATCCTCCAGTCCCCTAATCATCTTTGTTGCTCTTCTCTGCACTCTTTCTAGAGTCTCAACATCTTTTTTACATCGTGGCGACCAAAACTGGATGCAATATTCCAAGTGTGGCCTTACCAAGGCATTATAAAGTGGCACTAACACTTCACGTGATCTTGATTCTATCCCTCTGTTTATGCAGCCCAGAACTGTGTTGGCTTTTTTAACAGCTGCTGCACACTGCTGGCTCATATCTAAATGGTTATCCACTAGGACTCCAAGATCCCTCTCACAGGTACTACTATTGAGCAAGGTACCACATATACGGTACTGGTGCATTTTGTTTTTTTGGCCTAAATGTAGAACCTTACTTTTTTCACTGTTGAATTTCATTTTGTTAGATAGCGCCCAACTTTCCAATGGTCTTGAATCCCTCTGGAACTCCGTTCCTTAGTAATGGCGGAGCTCAATTAGCTCAAGACTTCATTGTATCCATGAGTGATCAAATGTATTTGCTTTTGCTTCCTTGATTAGCCACCGTGATGACCTTTGGGAGACTCCCCCCAATAATTGGCACGATTACCTGACAAGAAATTGATTCCACTATTCCATCGAAGAGATTCCATTTGAGGATGAGACTAATTATCCAAAGGCAATAGCTCTCATTAAAAATGCCAGCCATCTCGGATCAAAACAGGCCTGTCTCAGGGAGGGTGATTCTTATCATCCTGAGGTCCCATCTCAGGGACAGAAACACAAGCTGTAAACACAAATACAGTAGTGGCCAAAATTGTTGAAACCTTTTGGGAAAAGTGTATTTTCTAAAACTAACTCATAACACCATTTTTTTGGGTGGCGTAGTACCATAAAATTATATACCAATGGAAAAATAATTGAATCAAGAATGTAATGCAATAACTTTTTATGAAGGATTTGCTAGTAGAATACAGTTACCGTATAAAGAAGAAAAGTGAAACAGGTGGGGAAAAAAATGAGCTATACAAAAATGATCACCGTAGAAAAAAAATGAGATATACAAAAATTATCACATATCAGTTAATTCTTAGTTGGGTAACCTTTAGCCTGAATTACAGCCTTATAACGTCTTCCCATGGAGTGAACCAGGTCTTTTAGTTCTGCAGCTGTGATAATGTGAAACCAAGATTGAAGGATTGCTTCTATTAACTGGGTTTTATTGCTGGGTCACTTTTGACTAACAAGTTTCTTTAGTCGGATTTTCAATTGGGTTAAAGTCTGGGCTATTCCCAGGCCATTCCAGCAGCGGAATATGATTATCTTGAAACTCCCCCCCCCAAAAAAATGGTGTTATTAGCCATCAAACCTCAAAAATACACTTTTCCCAAAAGGTTTTTACAATTTTGGCCACTACTGTATAATATATAATATATAATTCCACAGCTGGATCTATGGTGTTGCTGTTTCCCAATTACTGTAATGCTGATGACATATCTAGTTTAATGCATACCACATTAAAACCAAGTTCCCACACACTCACTATCTCCGGCAAAAATCTAATTACACCAGACCCGAGTACTCAATCAAATCTGTTATTCGGTGGCTAAACAGCCCCAGCGTCAATGCAATTTGAGGAGATCTGGGCCATGACTGGGAATGTTATGTATTAACAATTTCTAATAGGAGCTCCCGTAGGTAAATGAATATGCTAACAAGCAAGGTCGCTGCTCAATCTAATATCTTTAAGCTGTTTAATTCTGAACAGCCCCTTAATAAATCAATTGACCGGGAGAGCTGATGCCCCTATCAATTATTCAGGAGGACAAATAAATATTTCAGATGATTTGATAGGAAGGCTTGCTTGGACTCACCGAAAGCTTTGCATTTCATTAGCCCCGTTGCTAAAAGTTTTATAGGATGCCAACGATGGTTCGTTCTCTCCAACCACATCATTTTCGATAGTAGAAGAAGAAAAATCAGATGAAAAAATAAGTGGCCCACAGGATTCGTGTCCCTCTCAAGTTGGAAAGGCGCAATGGAGATCATCTGAGTAAGTTTGTCCTCTACGAAAAAAAATCCAGTGTTACTACAATAGGTCTCAGAAGATGGAATGACATATATTTATCATTTATCTATCATCTATCTATCTATCTATCTATCTATCTATCTATCTATCTATCATCTAGCTAGCTAACTAGCTAGCTAGCTAGCTATCGGTATATATACTTGTGTATATATACATTTATATATACATATAGTTTATATATATAGTGTATATATAATAAGAAAAAGAAGTCTTTATTGGCCAAGTATGATTGGACACACAAGGAATTTGTCTTTGGTACATATGCTCTCGATGTACATAAAAGGAAAAGTTACATTTGTCAAGAATTATAAGGTAAAACACTTAATGATAGTCATAGGGTACAAATAAGCAATCAAATCATATTAGGAAATAATCAATATAAATAGTAAGGATATTTGTTTTCTGAGGTTTTCACGGGTGTTTGTATGTAGGTCTTTGGTTATTTGGGTTTTCTCCCGCGTAAAATTGGAGGTGTCTTGGCGACGTTTCGATGAAGTCTCATTCATCATCTTCAGGCTTCAGCTTCGTGCTTCTGGGAGCAATGTGTGATTGCAGTTGTTTCTTCCTTTTTAACTGCTAGTGGGGGTTTGAACTGATTGGGTGGGAGCTTGGCTCCCACCCAAGCACTAAAAAAATCTGATCACAAACCCAAACTCTGGCTCAGATACGTAGATGACACCTTCATAATCTGGCCACACGGGAAAGAAAAACTTGACAACTTCCTCACACACCTCAATAGCCTACACCCCAAAATACAGTTCACCATGGAAACAGAAGTTAACAGCCAACTTCCCTTCCTAGATGTCTTAGTCTACAGGAAACCCAATGGCTCCCTAGGACACACCATCTACCAGGAGAAAACACACACAAACCGCTATCTGCACGCACTCTCACACCACCACCCAGCACAGATCAACTCCGTAGCCAAGACACTCATCTCTAGAACAAAAAGCTTAGCTGACAAACAACACCTAAAAACTGAACTACACACTCTCACAAATGTACTAACATCCAATGGATTCCAGAGAAATAGGATTACCAAACTAATCCAAAAAGAACCCCCCACTAAAATCCAAGACAGAGAACAAGAAAACGGCAAAGCCCTCCTCCCATATATAAAAGGCACCACAGACAGAATAAGCAAGATCCGCCACAAACACAACATCAAGACAGCATTCTGCACAAACCGAAAAATATCCACCATCCTAAGAAACCCCAAAGACAAAATTGAGTTAGAAAATCAAGGAGTATATGAAATCCCATGCACCGCCTGCCCCACCACATACATTGGACAAACCAACAGAAGAATAAGTGCACGCATTGAAGAACACAAGAACTCAGTCAAAAAAGAGGAACCAACTTCTTCCCTGGTCCAACACCTTAAAGCCACAGGACACGATATTGACTTTAAAAAGACCAGAACTATCGCCAAAACTGAACACTTTAACAACAGAATAATCAGAGAAGCCATCGAGATAGAAAAACGCCCACACAGCATGAACAAACGAGATGATACCTCCCGCCTACCAGCCATTTGGAAACCCACCCTTATTGACAAACGAGTCCCTAACACGAGGAATGACACCAGACCCACACTCACGAGGTCCACACAGGATGTCACCACCACACATCCACCCAGAAAGCAGACCCAAACCCACACTGATCATGAAGCACAACCAAGGACCAGAAGCCAGACTGCAGCTGCAACGTTTGCCATTTCAAACCCCTCCAATCCATACATGCAGCAGACTGACACCCACTATGAAGATGTAGCACCACCACAAAGCCAAACAACAGCTATGCAGCTCACCAGCTCAAATCCCCCTGCAGCACAGACTAGACTGAGCACAACCAAGCCCCCACCAACACAGGACACACCCCCAGCCAATCAGAGCACAAAAAAACCCTCCATCCAATCAGAGCACAGCCAAGCTCCCACCCAATCAGTTCAAACCCCCACTAGCAGTTAAAAAGGAAGAAACAACTGCAATCACACATTGCTCCCAGAAGCACGAAGCTGAAGCCTGAAGATGACGAATGAGACTTCGTCGAAACGTCGCCAACACACTTCCAATTTTACGCGGGAGAAAACCCGAATAACCAAAGACACACACACACACACACACACACACACACACACACATATATAAATATATATATATATATATATTTGTTTTCTGAGGTTTTCACGGGTGTTTGTATATAGGTCTTTGGTTGTTGGTTTCTCCGTGTAAAATGTCTAGTCTCATTCGTCATCTTCAGGCTTCAGCTTCTGGGAGCAATGTTCTGGGAACATTGTGCATTCCCAGAAGCACGAAGCTGAAGCCTGAAGATGACGAATGAGACTTCGTCAAACGCCGCCAAGACACTTCCAATTTTACACGGAGAAAACCCGAACAACAAAGACCTATATATATATATATATATATATATATATATATATATATATATATATATATATATATATATATATATATATATATATATATATATATATATATATATATATATATATACATATACATATATACATACATACATACACATACATACATACATACATACATACATACATACATACATACATATATATATATATATATATATATATATATATAGTGTATATAGTGTATATGTGTGTGTGTATTTATGTGAATATGTGTGTATGTACACACACACACACACACACATTGTTGGTTGCGAAGTCATGTCTGACCCATTGTGACCCCATGGACAATGTTCCTCCAGGCCTTCCTGTCGTCTACCATCCTCTGGAGTCCATTTAAGCTCATGCTGACTGCTTCAGTGACTCCATCCAGCCACCTTGTTCTCTGTCGTCCCATTCTTCTTTTGCCCTCAATCTTTCCAAGAATTAAGCTCTTCTCCAGTGAGTCCTTCCTTCTCATTAGGTGGCCAAAGTATTTCAGTTTCATCTTCAAGATCTGGCCTTCTAAAGCAGGGGTCTCCAACCTTGGTCCCTTTCAGACTTGTGGACTTCAACTCCCAGAGTCCCTCAGTCAGCAAAGCTGGCTGAGGAACACTGGGAGTTGAAGTCCACAAGTCTTAAAGGAACCAAGGTTGGAGACCCCTGTTATAAAGAGCAGTCATTGTTGATCTCCTTTAGGACTGACCAGTTTGATCGCCTTGCAGTCCTCGCAGGAGTCTTCTCCAGCACCAGAGTTCAAAGGCCTTAATTCTTTGGCGCTCAGCCTTCCTTACGGTCCAACTTTCACAGCCATACATAACCATAGCCTTGACTATACAGACTTTTGTTGGCAGGGTGATGTCTCTGCTTTATATATATATATATATATATATATATATATATATATATATATATATATATATATATATATATATATATATATATATGTATATATATATATATATATATATATATATATATATATATATATATATATATTCCTTGTTCTGTAGAACGCAAACATGTACAACAACAGCGAAACTTTTAATACCAATTGGGTTGGATTGTTGTGGAGAACAATGAAGGCTACAGATAGCTTTCATCTACCTAAAGTATAGTATAGCTTTTTAATAATTTGTCCCGCGTCCCGCGTCAATTCCAAAAGGTCCCGATTTCATTTTTGTTTCACTCCCATTCTGAAAATGGGAGGCGGCAACGCAAGAGGAGGAGGCGGAGAAGAGGGAGTGGCGGAGAAGGGGGCGTGAGAGGGAGGAGAGATGCAGCTTGACTTCACCCGAGAGAAAGAGAAGAGCGGAGAGGAGACCCAAGGAGAGTCGAGCCTGCCTGGAAGAGCCGAGAGGAGAGCCGAGCCTTCCTGGAAGAGCGGAGAAGCAGCAGCCGCTCCTCCTCCTTCAGGCAGGTGGCAAGACTCAGTGCACATGCGCAGCCCCCCCTCCCCCCCCGGTCAATGGTGTCCCGCTTTGCCATCGCTGAAATCTGGTCACTTTAACCTAAAGTCTAAAAGCCAGAGATATAGCATAATTTATTTATTTTTATTTTACTTGTTTTAGAACATATAGCTGCCTTCTTGAGAAGCAATTCTAGGTGGCTTACCGATAGTAAAAACACAAAATGGGTGAAAAAAATATATCAATATAAAGCCTTTTGCATTGCCCAGTTCCTATTTAAATAGTTTAGTTTAAACATTTAGTTTAAATGTTTGAACTAAACATTTTATCTCACTTATCTCGAGCTGAAAAGCAATTATTATTATTTTTTTTAATTTGTGTACCTCTATTTAATGTATAATACACTAAGAAAATGCTCATGTCGGGTCCAGATTTTGAGGGCTTGGAGATGCCGGCTTCTTCCTGAGAGTGATTTGATATTTCTTTGTACTAAATAATAATTCTTTTTTTCCCCCTAAAATGATTGTAAGATACCTGGAAAGCAAAGCTTTATCCTTCAAGTGCAAGGGACAATAATAGAAGTGCAACAGTGTGATAACTTCATCTGGGGGAGAGGGTGAAGTTGTAGATTACCATAGATAATGCTTTTTATAAAATCAATAGAGATGAAGTTGTAGGAAAAGAAAGAAAGCATCCACATTGTTGGAGAACAAAAGAAAACAAAATCCCCCAAGGAACTGTCTGCGTTAAGAATGTGTAAATTTTCTGTCTCTTTCACTTATCCATTTATGAGAGCAATAAGATTAAATGTCTCTGGCTACTGAAGTAAAGCTTTCAGGATACGAAAGCTGATACAAAAGATCTTACGGAATATCTGTCTGTCTGTCTGTCTATCTCTATGCTTTTCCTTTTAACTAAAAGTATGTTATTTTGAATGGTTTTAAAGTTTTTAAAAGTGTTTTTTTTTATTTTTTTGGTATCGTCTTTGTATCGTTGACTCATCAGACTCAGGTATATGAGATGGGCAGCTATATAAATTTACCACATAAATAACTAAGTTTAGCAGCAAAGAATTTCTTCTTCTTCTCCTTCTCCTCCTCCTCCTCCTCCTCCTCCTTCCCCTCCTTCTCCTCCTTCCCCTCCTCTTTCCCCTCCTCTTTCTCCTCCTCCTTTTTCTCCTTCCTCCTCCTTCTCCTCCTCCTCCTCCTCCTCCTCCTCCTCCTCCTCCTCCTCCTCCTCCTCCTCCTCCTCCTCCTCTTCTTCTTCTTCTTCTTCTTCTTCTTCTTATTATTATTATTATTATTATTATTATTTTCCTCCTCCTCCTCCTCCTCCTCCTCCTCCTCCTCCTCCTCCTCCTCCCCCCCTCCTCCATTACTATCTTCCTAGCACTGGCCAATAGAGCAACTGCCCCAAGATCTCCCAACTTTATATCCAAAGCATTAGGACCCCAGTTTGAAGGTCCCTCTCTGGCTAACCCTTATTACATTGTAACAGCTAAGGCCTATCGACGTGAGTGACATTGAGTTGGCCACGCCCGCATGGTCACGTGACCACTGAGCCATGCCTACCCAGCTGGTTATTAGGGCAGAGAACCGGTTGTTAAATTATTTGAATCCCGCCACTGTATTCACATCACATGACCCAATCAATCACCTCTCTCAGCTGCCGCCAAACTTCGTTCGCTCCCCTCCAGGTGCCAGCAGCCCAACCTTGATCTCACATGAAAGAACATTGTTATGACCATACTCCCTTCTCTACTGTCCCCTTCCCACTGTGGATCCAAGGCAGCCTGACACTGTCTTTCTTCACAGAATGAAAAATGTTTCTGATTAAAATCTTGAAGGAGAAAGCAAATTGACAGGTTCACCTCTACTTATGATTATCAATTCCTCTTTGAAAGCCATTTTGTCTGAAGAACGAGTTCCATAAATCAATTGCGCAATAGGTGGGGAAAAAATTACAAATTCATTCACTATATTCCTTCAGGAAAGTCTTCACTGTATGGTCAAGAAAATCAAGAGGATGTGATTAGATTCTGGTTTGTTTGAGGTTCTTTTTTGCAACTTTGGTTAGCCTGCTGTGGCTGCCATCTTGACTTTGTGCCCATATTTAATAATAATAATAATATCAGAGTTGGAAGGGACCTTGGAGGTCTTCTAGTCCAACCCCATGCCCAGGCAAGAAACCCTGCACCATTTCAGACAAATGGCTATCCAACATTTTCTTAAACATTTCCAGTGTTGGAACATTTACAACTTCTTCAGGCAAGTGGTATTTTGCAGACACTCTGTTCCAATACAGGTACGCCTTGATTTAAAACTCAAAACCATAGAAATGGTGGTTAGACTTTAGGAGAAACCCTTCCATACTTCCATCTCTCACAATACTAGACAACACAGTATCAACAGTAGAAACCTTCAAATTTCTAGGTTCTATCATATCGCAAGATCTAAAATGGACAGCTAACATCAAAAACATCATTAAAAAAGGACAACAAAGAATGTTCTTTCTGTGCCAACTCAGGAAGCTCAAACTGCCCCAAGATCTCCCAACTTTATATCCAAAGCATTAGGACCCCAGTTTGAAGGTCCCTCTCTGGCTAACCCTTATTACATTGTAACAGCTAAGGCCTATCGACGTGAGTGACATTGAGTTGGCCACGCCCGCATGGTCACGTGACCACTGAGCCATGCCTACCCAGCTGGTTATTAGGGCAGAGAACCGGTTGTTAAATTATTTGAATCCCGCCACTGTATTCACATCACATGACCCAATCAATCACCTCTCTCAGCTGCCGCCAAACTTCGTTCGCTCCCCTCCAGGTGCCAGCAGCCCAACCTTGATCTCACATGAAAGAACATTGTTATGACCATACTCCCTTCTCTACTGTCCCCTTCCCACTGTGGATCCAAGGCAGCCTGACACTGTCTTTCTTCACAGAATGAAAAATGTTTCTGATTAAAATCTTGAAGGAGAAAGCAAATTGACAGGTTCACCCCTCTACTTATGATTATCAATTCCTCTTTGAAAGCCATTTTGTCTGAAGCGAACGAGTTCCATAAATCAATTGCGCAATAGGTGGGGAAAAAAATTACAAATTCATTCACTATATTCCTTCAGGAAAGTCTTCACTGTATGGTCAAGAAAATCAAGAGGATGTGATTAGATTCTGGTTTGTTTGAGGTTCTTTTTTGCAACTTTGGTTAGCCTGCTGTGGCTGCCATCTTGACTTTTGTGCCCATATTTAATAATAATAATAATATCAGAGTTGGAAGGGACCTTGGAGGTCTTCTAGTCCAACCCCATGCCCAGGCAAGAAACCCTGCACCATTTCAGACAAATGGCTATCCAACATTTTCTTAAACATTTCCAGTGTTGGAACATTTACAACTTCTTCAGGCAAGTGGTATTTTGCAGACACTCTGTTCCAATACAGGTACGCCTTGATTTAAAACTCAAAACCATAGAAATGGTGGTTAGACTTTAGGAGAAACCCTTCCATACTTCCATCTCTCACAATACTAGACAACACAGTATCAACAGTAGAAACCTTCAAATTTCTAGGTTCTATCATATCGCAAGATCTAAAATGGACAGCTAACATCAAAAACATCATTAAAAAAGGACAACAAAGAATGTTCTTTCTGTGCCAACTCAGGAAGCTCAAACTGCCCAAGGAGCTGCTGATTCAGTTCTACAGAGGAATTATTGAGTTTGCACCTCTATAACTGTCTGGTTCAGTTTTGCAACCCAACAAGAAAAACACAGACTTCAGAGGATAATTAGAACTGCAGAAAAAATCATTGCTACCAACCTGCCTTCCATTGAGGACCTGTATACTGCACGAATCAAGAAGAGGGCCGTGAAAATATTTATAGACCCCTCGCATCCTGGACATAAACTGATTCAACTCCTACCCTCAAAACGACGCTATAGAGCACTGCACACCAGAACAACTAGACACAAGAACAGTTTTTTCCCGAAGGCCATCAGTCTGCTAAACAAATAATTCCCTCAACACTGTCAAACTATTTACTGAATCTGCACTACTATTAATCTTCTCATCGTTCCCATCACCCATCTCCTTCCACTTATGAACTGTATGACCATAACTTGTTGCTGGCAATCCTTATGATTTATATTGATATATTGACCATCAATTGTGTTGTAAATGTTGTACCTTGATGAAGGTATCTTTTCTTTTATGTACGCTGAGAGCATATGCACCAAGACAAATTCCTTGTGTGTCCAATCACACTTGGCCAATAAAAATATTCTATTCTATTCTATTCTATTCTATTCTATTCTATTCTATTCTATTCTATTCTATTCTATTCTATTCTATTTGTTTTGTGACTGTTCACTGAAAAAAGTGACTTGTGAACATTTTTCCCAAAGGACCATCAAAATATGGACATTTGGCAACTGACTCGCATTTATGACGGTTGCAGTGTTCTGCAGTCATGTGGCCACCTTTTGTGGCATGCTCTCTCTCTCTCTTTCTCTCTTTTTTTTTTGAATTTTTTTGATTTTTTAATACAGACAAACAAAAAAACATCTTCAATCCAAATACGGTGTGTCGGTAGGTTGATTACAAATCTTTTGTGCAATTTCAACATATGCATATCATTAATTTGTCTAATCTTACATTTTGTCAGTCTAATATGTATCAAAATATTTTAATCAATTGATCCTTTAATTGACTATAATATTTCATTCTCTCATTTCATATAAATTATTCTAAATTAATATTTTATCTATTTGCATCATTCATTCCATCTTCTTAAATCAATTGTGTCATTCAACAATTCTTTCCTTGTAAAAACCTCTCTCAGATCTTTTTTAATGTATTTTTCCTTCTAGCCATTGATAAAATAAATCCCGTACCTTATAATATTGTTTCTCTTCCTGTTCTCTAATTTCAAATGTCAATTTACTCATTTCTGCACATTCCATTATTTTCCTAATAATTTCATCTTGCAATGGTAATTTCTCACATTTCCAATTCTTAGCAAACAACTCTCTTAATGATTGACTTATTTTGCAAGTTTTAAAATTTTAAGCTCAGTTAGGGTCATAAATCAAGGACTATCTGTACTTACTACCTATTTATATTTGGTTTCTTGGTCTTCCTGCATAAATGTCAAAAATGTAGTAACTTTGGGACTATTTAGTCCAGCGGTTCTCAGCCTGTGGGTCGGGACCCCGTTGGGGGTCGAATGACGATTTGCCCGGGGTCGCCTAAGACCATCGGAAATATGGGAAGTATACTTGTGAGTCGACGAATCGTGCTCCAATGGTTGACTCCACAAGCCAGTTGCAGGCTCTTCAAATCGCTAGCCGAATTCGGCTTCAGGCGCGATGAATTAAAAAAGAGAGAAATCTTTGCTCTGATGTCTCCCTCTCAAGCCAGCTGCAATCACTCCCAATCGCTAGCCTAATCTGGCTTCAGGCGCCATAAACTTAATAGGGGAGGAGTCTCCGCTTTAATGCCTCCGTCCTCAAGGCAATCGCAAGCAGTTCAGATCGCTAGCCAATACAGCTTCAGGCGCGATAAATTCAAAACGAAAATAATTTTACGGTTGGGGGTCGCCACATCGTGGGGAATTGTATTAAAGGGGTCGCAGCACTATAAAGGTTGAGAACCACGATTTAGTCTTTAAGAGACTAGATTATTGAAGAAACTGATGTTGATGTTGGTGTTAGGCAAATTATATATCCAAACCTTGGCTTCCAGCTTTCTCTTGGCTAAAAAGAATGACTCATAAAAAAAAAAATACTGAATGACAGGTTTTTTTTTCCCTTACAAAGGCGGTTTTACTCAACAAACTGCTTAATGAGCGATAAAGAGGCATTTCAACTTCACAAAGCCATAATTTAAATATTAGACTCAGCATCATGAATCAAGAGACCAGGGGCTACATTTGGGGGGGGGGTACAATTTTTTTTTTTAATTTAAAATTGATGTAGGATGATTATAGGGGGGAAAAACCCATTCCGTTGTTTTTAATTTCAGACTTAAAGTTTGGAATAATTTTTTTTATTTGCATTTATATCCCGCCCTTCTCCGAAGACTCAGGGTGGCTTACACTCTGTTAAGCAATAGTCTTCATCCATTTGTATATTATATACAAAGTCAACTTTTATTGCCCCCCCAACAATCTGGGTCCTCATTTTACCTACCTTATAAAGGATGGAAGGCTGAGTCAACCTTGGGCCTGGTGGGGCTTGAACCTGCAGTAATTGCAAGCAGCTGCTGTTAATAACAGACTGTCTTAGCAGTCTGAGCCACCAGAGGCCCTAATGATAATGATAACAATAACAATAATAGGCTGTTGTGGCCTGTCGGCTGCTGGCCCCTCTGCCAGCTGAATCAGAGGAGGAGGAGGAGGAGGAGGAGGAGGAGGAGGAGGAGGAGGAGGAGGAGGAGGAGGAGGAGGAGGAGGAGGAGGAGGAGGAGGAGGAGGAGTCAGGGTCAACATCAAGGCAACCTGAGAGCTCCGAGTGGGAAGAGGGAATGGAGCTGTCAGAGATAGAGCTTTGCTGGCTGAGGGACTCTGGGAGTTGAAGTCCACAAGTCTTAAAGGGACCAAGGTTGGAGACCCCTGCCCTAGTCCATCCCGCTGCACAAGCAGGAAACCCTATACTATTCCAGACAAATGATTATCCAATTTCTTTTTAAAAGCCTCTAGTGTTGGAGCACCTAGAACTTCTGGAGGCAAATGGTTCCACTGATTAATTGTTCAAACTATCAGGAAATTTCTCCTTAGTTCTAGGTTGGTTCTCTCCTTGATTAGTTTCCATCCATTACTTCTTGTCCTGCCCTCAGGTGCTTTGGAGAATAGCTTGACCCCTTCCTCTTTGTGGCAGCCCCTGAGATATCGGAACACTGCTATCATGTCACCCCTAGTCCTTTTCACTAAACTAGGTAAAGGTAAAGGTTCCCCTCGCACATACGTGCTAGTCGTTGCTGGCTCTAGGGGGCGGTGCTCATCTCCATTTCAAAGCCGAAGAGCCAGCGCTGTCTGAAGACGTCTCCATGGTCATGTGGCCGGCATGACTCAACGCCAAAGGCGCAGGGAACGCTGTTATCTTCCCATCAAAGGTGGTCCCTATTTTTTCTACTTGCATTTTTACGTGCTTTCGAAACTGCTAGGTTGGCAGAAGTTTCACTAAACTAGACATACCCAATTTCTGCAACTGTTCTTCATGTTTTAGCCTTTAGTCTGCTAATCAACTTTGTTAACCATCTTTCTAGAGTCTCAACATCTTTTTTTTATATTGTGGTGACCAAAACTGAGTGCAGTATTCCAAGTGTGGCCTTACCAAGGCATTCTAAAGCGATATTAAAACTTCACCTGATCTTGATTCTATCCTTCTATTAATGCAACCTAGTATTACATTGACTTTTTTGGCAGCCGCAGCACATTGCTGGCTCATATTCAAGTGATCATCCACTAGGACTCCAAGATCCCTCTCACAGTTACTACAATGAGCCTGGTACCAGCTATTCTACACATGTGCATTTGGTTTTTCTTGCCTAAATGTAAATCCTTAGTTTTCTCTACATAGCTTTTTTCTCTACATACTTTTCTCAATCATATATCATAAATAGCAATAGCACTTAAACCTGTATCCTGCTTTATGGTGCTTTTACAGCCCTCTCTAAGCGGTTTACAGAGTCCGCCTCTTGCCCCCAACAATCTGAGTCCTCATTTTACTCACCTCGGAAGGATGGAAGGCTGAGTCAGCCTTGAGCCTGGTGAGATTCGAATTGCCAAACTGCAGGCAGCCAGCAGTCAGCAGGAGTAACCTGCAGGACTGCATTCTAACCACTGTACCACTGCGGCTCCTAAATGGGCAATTTGTAACTCTAGTTCAGTACCTCTGCTTGTAAGCCTAGAGATCAAGTATTGAAAACTGTTGTGATAGTTTTCCATAAACTTGAGCCAAGCACACACAAAAACTACAGTGTTATGAGGAGAGGCGGAATCTAAATAGAGTGAAGAAGGAATTATTCTTTTTCCTTCCAATTCCCACCCTCTCTCATTCCTCCAAAATAGGAAGAAAAAAAAAGTGGAGGGGGGACAAAATCCAAGGCATTCTTACTTTGTGTAACTTACCACCCATTGTACTGTTTTGACTCTTAAAATACGATTTAGCCCTTGGGAACAACAAAGTGTGGACTAAGAAATTTTTAAAAAGTAGGGAAAACACACGTAACAAATCAGCATCACACACACATACAGACACACACACACTCACACACAGAGCCAATGCCACTGAATTGCTTGATAGTGAGGGTTGTGGGTTTTTTTGCTCCCTAGAGGCTGTTGGAGAACAAGTGTGAGGAGGTTGTGTACTGCCAGAGAGAGGGAATCCGTGCCCTGGTGGGTAATGAATGTAAAATGCAGATACGGAGGGACAAAACATTGAGCAAAGATCCAGAGTAGATAAGCATAGGACTTGCGACAAACTAGTTTTCAAAATTCAACACAAAAAATAGTTCGCCACGAAAGCAACTGCCTGCGAAGGCTCCTGGATTGGGGCTGAAAGGTGAAAGCAGAAGCAGTATGCTCCACCCATATTTGGGTAGACCAGGTTGTCCTGATAGATTGGTCTCACCAGGAAAAACAACAACACTCTACTCTACTCTACTCTACTCTACTCTACTCTACTCTACACTACTCTACTATTCCTATTCCTATTCCTATTCCTATTCCTATTCCTATTCCTATTCCTATTCCTATTCTATTTCTACTCTACTCTACTGTTGAATTTATATTTACACAAAAATAGTTTGTCGGGAAAGCGACTACCTGCGAAGGCCCCTGGATTGGGGCTGAAAGGTGAAAGCAGAAGCAGTATGTTCCGTCCCATAGCTGGGAAGACCAGGTTGCCCCAATAGACTCGTTCACTGGAAAAACACCTAAAACTTTATGATTCTGAATCTGTTATGCATTTAAGGTATGGGAAGCGTTAGTATATTCCAGCAATCCACCCTGCCCAATTAACTTGCTTTGACCGATGAAGCTGCTTGGATGAGCAGCGAAATACCTCAAATCAACAAGAACGCAAGCCCAGTTGCCATGACTCAACTTTCAGACAATCAAAGGGAAGGTTTTACTCCCTCCTGTCCTCAGGAGGAATGATTGTACTTTTTCTGTGGGCGGCTGCTGAGAGTCGGAGACAAATAACATCTATTTGAAAAGAATTCCCAAAGAAAAGGGTTTAATTAAAACGATGCTGTAGGTATCTTGGCTGTTACTTGTTGTGCGCCGAAGTAGTTCAGATTACGCATAGAGGAGATTTCTGTTTATTTCAGATGCTTATATAAATTTATCCAGAGGTCCACCTCCAAAACTTATGTGTGAGTTTGACTAAGGTTACATATTTAAATCTGCACTTTTTAGAACTTTGGGATGTGATGTTTTGCGACTCAAAACAGGTACATAAAATACATACAGGAGTGAAAAGAACACTAAGTATGTATGTGTATATCAGAGGTGGGTTTCAGCAGGTTCTGACCAGTTCTGGAGAACCGGTAGCGGAAATTTTGAGTAGTTTGGAGAATCGGTAGTAAAAATTCTGACTGGCCCCACCCCCATCTATTCTCTGCCTCCCAAGTCCCAGATGTTCAGGAGGAAATGGGGATTTTGCAGTAACCTTCCCCTGGAGTGGGGAGGGAAGGGAGATTTTACAGTATCCTTCCCTTGCCATGCCCACCAAGCCACACCCACCAAGACATGCCACACCCACAGAACCGGTAGTAAAAACATTTGAAACCTACCACTGGTGTATATGAGTATGCATGTATGTGTGTCTCTACCTGGCATTTGCTATTTCAGAAATAATTAGGATAAGCTTAAAGGACTGAAGATGTAGCATTTGCATAATCTGTAGCTCTTTAAAGCAGCTGTGTCTTTTACCTTGAGAAAATATAAAACTGCCATAAAAGGCCACAGAAAGATCCTACCATCCCATTCACACATGATTTGAAAATTCTTTTGAGCATTAAATCTTGTACGGACTTCGGAAATAAATGTTCCAGGAAAATACACTCAAAATGCATAATTTATAAGTCTAGAAATAATGTCCAAAGTATGCGTGTTTCCAAATTCACTTGTGATATGAAATTGGGGTCAAAAAAATTCTGCAATTCGGAAAATGCGGGGGGTGGGGGGTGGGGGGGGAAGCAAAACCAAGCTAAATTCTTATTTTTATTGCAATTTAAAGAATGCAAATAATTCCTTAGTTTTTCAGATGGTGGTGGATGACTTGAATTTGTTGATCAGATGCTAGATCCCACTTCTTTCACTCAGCTAGCTTTTAGTTTAACCGTGGCTCACAAATAAAAGATTGCTAAGTAAACCGCAATGGCTGGGCTCACTCATCACCCAAAGCTGCAATCAAATAAAGCATGTTATGGTTTGCCTGAATTGAGGAATTGAGGTTATTGCTCAGGAGAAGGATATGTCATCTTGTATGATTTCATAGTTTCTCACAATATTTTTGGGTGTGCTGCACCCTATCTTTTGATAGCCTCAAATGTCCATTTTTATTTGGAACCAAAAGTTCTGATAGATAGATAGATAGATAGATAGATAGATAGATAGATAGATAGATAGATAGATAGATAGATAGATAGATGATGGATGGGTGCTTTTGCTCCCAGAAGCACGAAGCTGAAGCCTAAAGATGACGAATGAGACTTCGTCGAAATGTCGCCAAGACACTTCCAATTTTACATGGGAGAAAACCCGAACAACCAAAACCTTTCATATATATATATATATATATATATATATATATATATATATATATATATATATATATATATATATATATATATATATATATATATATATATATATATATATAATAGAGTGATAGAGAGAAATGATAGAGATAGTGAGATAGAGAGAGGATGGGGGATGGATGGATGGATGGATAACAAGGGAGGCAGGAGGAGAGAGAGAGAGTGAAAGAGAGAGAGAGAGAGAGAGAGAGAGAGATATGGGGGGAACAGAGAGCGAGGGAAAAGAGAAAGATGGTAGATTCAATGTTTCTTGGCATTTTGTAAGGAATATTTTCTTCAATATATGTTCCTGAAGTCAAGTACAATTTGAGGCAAGTTCTTTCTTGACAAGAAATCCAATGATTTTATTCTGTTTGTATTGGGATTTTATTGGGTGTATACAGATACACACACTCACACACGCACACATATATTTGATGATTTTAAATTTTTTTACGCTGTAAATGGCCCAGAGTTGCTTTGAAATGGGTTGGGTGGCAATAAAATAAAATAAAATAAAATAAAATAAAATAAAATAAAATAAAATAAAATAAAATAAAATAAAATAAAATAAAATAAAATAAAATAAAATAAAATAAAATAAAATAAAATAGGAATGCTAAAGGCAAGAGAGTCTTAAAAAAAACCAGGGGGGCTGAATAAGAGCAAAGCACAAAGATGTCTTTTCTGTTATGATATTTTAATTGAAAGAGAAAAAAAAACTTTTGAGAAGAGCCGGCTGTGAGACCCACCAGGATGTACCAACCTTTGAATGTCAATGGCCCCCGCACCCAAAATTGGCAGAATTCTTGCAAACTGTCCCTGGACGTGATGATGTGCAAGAGCAGGATTATTGCCGCTCTTTAAAAAGAAAAAAAAAATACTCCATGCCCTTTAGGATGTAAATCTATTGAAATCCAGCTGTAGAGAGAACCGGGGGTTACCCTTTCATATTACTTTATGACATTTCCAGACAAAAGGTACAAGGGTGCTGAGATTAATTTCCTTGATGTTTGACTAGAAAGGCTGCCCACCACTATTAGAGCCCACTCTGCTCGCCCTTCATTTGGGAAAGCTTGTCAGTCATTTGAGAATGATGTGCCCTCCGTCTGGGATGAATAAGTCCATCATATCTTAGGCAAAAGCTTCGTCTCTAGAGACAGAGAGAGAGAAGGAGACAACGGAAGGTCTTTGATAGCGATGAAAAGGTCCCTCCTTCCTTCCCTCCTTTCTTCCTTCCTTCCTTCCTTCCTTCCTTCCTTCCCTCCCTCCCTCCTTTCCTTCCTTCCTTCCTCCTCCTCCTCCTTCCTTCTTCTTCCTTCATTCTTTCCTTCCTTCATTCTTTCCTTCCTTCCTCTCTTCTTTCCTTCCTTCCCTCCTGCCTTTCCTTCCTTCCTTCCTTCCTTCCTTCCTTCCTTCCTTCCTTCCTTCCTTCCTTCCTTCCTTCTTTCTTTCTTTCTTTCTTTCTTTCTTTCTTTCTTTCTTTCCTCCCTTCCTCCCCCTCCCTTCCAATGTACTTTCTCTGTTTCTTTTCCCCCCTCTTACTTTATTCCTTTCTCTTTTGTTTTCATTTCACTTCTTTTTCTTTCTTCCCCTTTTTCCCCACACTGTTTCTTTCTTACTTTCCTTTTTTCCTTTTTCTCTTCCTCCCTCTCTTTCCCCGCTCCCTCTCTTCGCATTCAGTTCCTCCGCTTCTCCTTTTTTACTCTTCTTTCCTCTTTATTGCTTTCTCCTTCCTTTTCACTTCATTCACTTCATTTCTTTTCCTTTCTTTTTTCTTTCTTTCACACTGTTTCCTTCTTCCTTTATTCTTCCTTCCTTCCTTCCTCCTCTCCCCTTCCTTTCCTCTCTCCCTTCCCATTCACTTTCTGTTTCTCTTTTTTCCTCTTCTTTTCTTTTTATTCTTTTTCACTTCGCTTCGCTTCATTTCTTTTCCTTTCTTTTTACCTTTCTTTCCTTCCTTCCTTTCTGCCTGCCTGCCTTCCAAAGTACACAACAAAAAACAAGGAAAGGAAGGTAATAGGAACAGAGAAAATATATATGGTAAAAAAAAATCTCCATTTTTAAAGCAATTATTAAACCTTGACTATCCTGAATGACATTGATCAGTTTTGCCAATATGCTGATGAAGAGCCGCTTCATGAGTCCAGAATGAACACCTGGTCTCAGGTGTAGCTGCATTGTAGATTCAGGGTAACACTTTCATTCCATTGTAAACAGCTAATCTTTTTTGCCACACTTATTATCCATAATCTATACTTCTTCATCTCTTGATAAACCCTAAAATTTTAATAAAGCATATTACTTATTCAAAAACCATGTTAACAAAAGTGTGGTTATTAAACCAAAATACGGCACTAGTGGGAAAAGTATATAAATAGGTTTTCCTGACATTATTAACACGTGATGAAGTTGACATTCAATTTTTTAAAAAACCATTCTCTGATGTTTAGGAGAAGCTTAATACTAGTTAAGAAAGTTACTTAATATATTTTAAGATCTTTGTTCATTGATTTATTTATATGGGGTAATTATTTTAAAGTCCTTACAAATAGATATATATCTCAAATATATAAAAGGTAAAGGTAAAGGTTCTCCTCGCACATATGTGCTAGTCGTTCCCGACTCTAGGGGACAGTGCTCATCTCCATTTCAAAGCCGAAGATCCAGCACTGTCTGAAGACGTCTCCATAGTCATGTGGCTGGCATAAATGCTGAAGGCGCAAGGAATGCTGTTACCTTCCCACCAAAGGTGGTCCCTATTTTTCTACTTGCATTTTTTACGTGCTTTCGAAACTGCTAGGTTGGCAGAAGCTGGGACAAGGAATGGGAGCTCACTCCGTTACACGGCAGCACTAGGGATTCGAACAGCTGAGCTGCCGACCTTCCGATCAACAATATATATTTTATATATTTTATATATATTTGCTAATAAAGAAAGGGAGACTAGTATAGATCTATTTCAAGCTTTTTAACTTTCATCAGCTAGCCATACCCTTAATCGGATTCGAACTTGGGCTGCCTGCATATTAGGCAGTTGTATTAACCTCTGAGCCACAAGTTGTTATATATATAAAATATATATAAAGTGTTTTTGTGTTGAAGCACCTGGTCTGCCCCAATATGGGAGGGAGCATACTGCTTCCTTTTCGCCTTTCAACTCCAAGCCCTCAAGCAGTCACATTCACGACAAACTATTTTGTACCAAATTTGTATTTGCTGATAAAAAAATAAAGAGAGACTAGTATAGATCTATTTCAAGCTATTTAGCTCTCATCAGCTAGCTTATATATATATAAATCAAGTTTATTACAGTCAAAGACCAGAGAGACAGAACTAATAAAAACACTCAAGGAATATCCAGTTAAATTTTTTAGAATAAAATAATAGATAACAGATAAAATCATTATTAAAATCACAATTTGGCATCCAATCTGTCAGTTACACATGGCCTATACTTTAATATCTATCTATCTATCTATCTATCTATCTATCTATCTATCTATCTATCTATCTATCTATCTTTCTGTCTATCTATCTATCCGTCTGTCTGTCTGTCTGTCTGTCTGTCTGTCTGTCTATCTATCTATCTATCTGTCTGTCTGTCTGTCTGTCTGTCTGTCTGTCTGTCTATCTATCTATCTATCTATCTATCTATCTATCTATCTATCTATCTATCTACAATGCTCTGTAGGAATTTAGCACCCACCCCCCTCCTAGAAGAATGAAATATTTTAGAAAATATTTAAAAAGGCAGAATATATTTCCCTGGATGAGAAATGGAGAAACATGTTTTAAAGACAAAGCAGCTCCCTGCAACTTCCTGCCACCCCCCACCTTTGTCAATGGGTCAGAAGTAGAAACTCATTCTCCCCACCTTTGTCAATGGGCCATTAAAGCCTCAACCAAGCTCACTCAATCCCCCCATCATTTGCAACACAATAGAACAGAAACTCACCACATGGCAAGGCTCAGGCAAGCTTGAGGGACAACCTACAATGTTAGCTAAGACCCCCCACCCCCTGGGAGTCTGATAGCCAATCAGGGTACTCTTCTTGTGCCCCAGGAAATTCAAAGCTCAGAAAAAGCATAAAACCAGGGAGCACACAGGATCTCGCCCTTTTCTGTTCAGGATCTCAAGCCATGTGATCCTGACCACCATTAAACCATATTTCCAAGCAGTCTCCATGTTTCCAGTGTCTTTGTCCCCACTTGGAACTGAACCCAGATGGATATTTCTTCCAACAGCTCTTTAACTTTTCATTAGAAATACTTTAGGTAGAAAACAATCCAAAATGCATTTCAATGTTATTATCCATTAGGACATTCTAGATCTCACTAACAAATCTAAACTGAACTGTAACATTTAAAGTTTTATCTGGATATACTGCAATTGTATAACTTTAGGGCAAAACGTCACTATTTGCCAATCCATATTATAGCAGAGATTTACTTGTAATTTTCATATTGAGGTTATTTCAAAGAATATCCTGTGATTATTTTTGTCTCTCTTGTTCCCCAACTTGCCTTGCAGACTTTAATACTGGGAATATTATAGGGTTATTCCAAAAATAGCTTGACAAGTGACATACATACATGCATACATACATACACAAACAAACGCATATACATACATACATACATACATATATACATACATATATACATACATATATACATGCATTTGATTGTGAGCTACCCAGAATCATGTGTATGAAATGTGGCCTTAAATTTAAAAAAGGAACAAATCCTTAACATGATATGAAAAAAGATAACATAATTATGTATTAGCCCCCATCATGAGTTTTGGATTTGATTAGTTGCAACCCCTAGACCAGGGGTCTCCAACCTTGGCAGCTTTAAGCCTGGCGGACTTCAACTCCCAGAATTCCCCGGGAGTTTAAATCCTCCAGGCTTAAAGTTGCCAAGTTTGGAGACCCCTGCCCTAGACAAATGCAGATTCCAGTCCAAAATGTCGAGTCAGACAAGATAATGGTAATCATTTGAACTGCCTATTTATATTGATATTAATCTGGGAAAAACTATCTGAAATATTTTCTTCTACTCTGCAATTATAATAACCGATAGTGTTACCGGAGTATGTATTGCAATGAAAAGAATGCAAACAAAAGTGTTTTTGTTCATCCACTCAACATTTAAAAGACTATTCTTGCTCTGAATATTTAAAGTCACCACTAAATTAGATGCCAACTATAAGACTGTAACACTTTCCATGTGTAAGGCTTAAATTTAGCTAGAATGGGAGTACAATCTAACGAAGTATCTAAAACTCAATTAAAACCTCCAGCTATAATTATCTGATCCACAAATAAACTAAAATGATGCTTAAATGCCTATGCAAAACATCTAGATAGCTCTTAGTGGGGCCATGATAATTACTGAAGGCAATATGATTATTAAAAGATTCAATCACCAATATAGGAGGAAAAAATATCGTTCTGGATCACCTGTTTCTTCTTCCACCACAGTTTTTGAACATGTATTGACCTCCTCCCCATCTCCCATCAGATTTTGAATTCCATCTAAATATATTTGACCAGACCAACCTTAGGGAAGAAAAGCAGCAGAAATTTTAAGCTCAGCAATGAAGTGAATTATGGGACAAAGGGATGATTAGGGATCCCCTTTGTAAAAAAATTGCATTGATAACAATAGTTGATTTTTATGTGCTGTGAATGTATGTTCAAAAGCAATTTCTATCCTGTTTCAGCTTTGTGGTGATGTCTGGCAAACTTCCAATGGAAGACAAGGAAAAGAAGGTTGATCTTTTTATGATACAGAAACATCAGTGGGAAAAGTCATCTGAAATAAAGTAGCAGAACTAAAACATTTCAGCTTTTCAAGAATATTGTCTTCATGAAGAATATTGTCTTCTTCCCTCCCTCCCTCTCTCTCTCTCTTTCTTTCTTTCTTTCTTTCTTTCTTTCTTTCTTTCTTTCTTTCTTTCTTTCTTTCTTTCTCTTTCTTTCTTTATCTCCTCTCTTACATTCTTCCCTCCTTCTCTCCCCCTTTCTATCTTCCTTCCTTTCCTCCCTCCCTCCCTTTCCTTTTCCCCTCCCTCCCTCCCTCTGCTTGCTTGCTTGCTTGCTTGCTTGCTTGCTTTTTTTCTCTCTCTCCTCTCTTACATTCTTCCTTCCTTCTCTCCCCCTTTCTATCTTCCTTCCTTTCCTCCCTCCCTCCCTTTCCTTTTCCCCTCCCTCCCTCCCTCTGCTTTCTTTCTTTCTTTCTTTCCTTCCTTCCTTCCTTCCTTCCTTCCTTCCTTCCTTCCTTCCTTCCTTCTCTCTCTCTCTCCCTCTCTCCCCCCCTCTCCTCTTACCTTTCTTCCTCCTTCTCTCCTTCCTTCTTTCTCTTTCTTTCTTTCTTTCTTTCGATCTACCTTTCTTCTTACCTCCCTCCCTCCCTTTTTGGAGGATAACAGTCTATAGTATTTGTAGAGCCCTTTTGGAAGGAGGGGCTGGAATATTTACATATATAAATCTGAATCTATCTTTTCAGTTTCCTAATGAAATTTTCTTTCTTTCCCACCCTCCCCCATTTTCAGACGAATCCCAATGTGATGTCAAAAATAACATCTCTGAAAAGTACGGCGGGATTTATTTCTGCAAATTCAGTATGGTTTTCTCCACCCTTGTGCTAATTTCAGCCCAGAACAATTATTCATTTGTCCTGATTCACATCAGATCTGCTACAGTAATGCCATTTTTTTTTAAAAAAAATATTTTGTTGGGTCACTATTTTAGTGCTTTTTATTCCACCACCAAAGCAGCATACGATATATATTACACCAGGCTGAATTAATATGTGTATTTCTATTATGATATGTATGCATCCCCACAGGACTTCATTTCCACACTGAGGGTGTGTGTGGATGTGCATTTCACAACTATAACAATGTTGTATACTCAAGGAGCAATAAATGGAAGTTAGTGATGATTTTGGTTAACTCTGAGGTCTTGGCATATTTGGGTCTTTTCCCGTGTAAGGTTGAGTGTATCTTGGTGACGTTTCAATGAGGTCCCACTTGTCATCTTCAGGCTGGTGCTTACAGCTTCGTGCTTGTGCGAGCAAAGCGTGGTCGGAGCTGCCGTCTCTCTATAAATACTGGTGGGGAGGTGGGGAGTGATAGCTTTGTTGCTGTAAGCAGGTTGGTTGGCTGTGTGGCTGCATCTTGATTGGTAGGTGGAATGGATGTTTTTAGATTAGTCAGCTGTTTCATAGCATCCTGTGTGGGTGTGGTCCTAGTTGTGTGCCTATTAGTCTTCTGTGTTGTAACAACCTGGGTAATGGGCTGTGTGGAAACAACCTGAGTTCTGGAATGTGACCTCCTGTAATGGTAATGGGCTGTGGAATTACAAGAGGTCAAATTCCCAGTCAGAGACAGAGATAGAGACAGAGACAAGAGAAACTAGAAATAGCCAGAAATAGCTAGATGATATAGAGATAGATAGATAGATAGATATGTCTGTGTGTGAGAGAGGGGGGGAGGGAGGGAGGGAGAGAGAGAAGGTAGAATTTCCCCAATATAGAATAAATGAAGGTATCTTTTCTTTTATGTACACTGAGAGCATATGCACCTAAGACAAATTCCTTGTATGTCCAATCACACTTGGCCAATAAAAAATTCTATTCTATTCTATTCTATTCTATTCAAGATTATTATTTTTTATTTGAATTTATATCCCGCCCTTCTCCGAAGACTCAGGGTGGCTTTCAATGTGTTAAGCAATAGTCTTCATCCATTTGTATATTATATACAAAGTCAACTTAATTGCCTCCAACAATCTGGGTCCTCATTTTACCTATCTTATAAAGGATGGAAGGCTGAGTCAACCTTGGGCCTGGTGGGACTTGAACTTGCAGTAATTGCAAGCAGCTGTGTTAATAACAGACAGACTTAGTCCGTTGAGCCACCAGAGGCCCTTTGGGAAGTCTTTCCTGCTCGTCTCTTATCCAAATATTTACCAGGTCCAACTTTTTAAAGACTTAGAAAGTTAGCTAAGTTTCACCAAACTGCATGAAAAACAGACAGGAAAAAAACGAAAGAGAACTTCATTTTTCTTCACCCTTCAAAGAAGGATGTGGTCTTTCTGTGGTCAATCAGGTCACCTTGCATAAGTGTGGTGCTCAAATTATAAATAGACTCTCCCCCCCCCCACTAGCCTGTAGAAAATGTGTCTGTGCCTATGTGTGTACGCATCATTTGTGTGAAAATGAAATGGGGATATTTTCTCCATAACACTCATTCATTAGAGTGGTTAATGAGGTACCGGAGTCCTTCCCTGTCTTCTCCCCTTTTCTTTGCGGCGTCCATTTCTTCCTCTTCTTGTCTTCTCAATTAAGCATATTAAAGGCTGCCCCTCCCCCTTTGGAAAGCAGCTTTTAGATTAATCATATTATCTTAAGGTTCCAAATCTCGATGCCTGCCTGACCTTTCCTCCCTTGGAATCCATTATCTTAAACTATCACAATAATCCTGGCTTCAGGGAACAGGCGAGGAATGCAGAAATCAAACCTAATAGATGGCAAATCAGATTAATGTATGATCTAAGTACCGATTATACTTGGGCCTGCCCTTGACCATCCAGGTGTAACCTTGAAATTCGCATCTACAAAAGATGCTGCAATTAGATAGAAGGTCCCAGAAGACCCTCAAAGGGCAGATGACAAATCTCGCCTTCTCCAACAGCTGGTCTCTCCTACAACTTACTCCCCGGCTGCTGCCTGTGGATTTTTATTTTCATTTTTGACCAAAGCACCTTGTTTTCTCAAAGGTGCCATTTTTTAAAAAAAAAAAGTCAACTGTTTTTCCAGGAGGAGGAGAAAGAAGAAGAAGAAGAGGAAGAGGAGGAGCAGGAGGAAGGGGGGAGGAGCGAGGAGAAGGGAGGAGGAGGAGCAGGGGCAGGAGGAGGAGGAGGAGGAGGAGGAGGAGGAGGAGGAGGAGGAGGAGGAGGAGGAAGAGCAGGGGAGGGAGGAGGAGGAGGAGCAGGGGAGGGAGGAGGAGGGGGAGAAGGAGAAGAAGGAGGAGGAAGAGAAAGAGGAGGAGGAGAAGAAGTTGTTTCGCTTCTCATCCAAGAAGCTTCATCAGTTCTGATGGTGGAGGGATGGAAGGATAAGGATAGGAATGGGAGGATAGTATCTATTCTTTCGTCCCCTCACCATCAGAACTGAAGAAGCTTCTTGGATGAGAAGCGAAATGTTTTCTACTTCTTCCTCAAGGTAAAACAATCCAGTTGCCTTTTTAAAAAAAAAAAAAAGTTGTGACCTGGATGACTGAGAATCTCCACAGATTGTTTGGTTTACTATATATATTGGGGGGTTAGCATTACCTTTGGTATGTTAATCTGAATAATAATAATAATAATAATAATAATAATAATAATAATAATAATAATAATAATAATAATAATAATAATAATAATAATAATAATAATAATAATAAAGCAGAATCAATGAGAAACAAGTTGAAAAAGTCACCAGATATCAAGATTTTTTTTTTTTGTTTACATTTATATTCCGCCCTTCTCCGAAGACTCAGGGCGGCTTACAGTGTATAAGGCAATAGTCTCATTCTATTTGTATATTTTTTTACAAAGTCAACTTATTGCCCCCCCAACAATCTGGGTCCTCATTTTACCTACCTTATAAAGGATGGAAGGCTGAATCAACCTCGGGCCGGGCTTGAACCTGCAGTAATTGCAGGCTGCTGTGTTCTAATAACAGGCTTCTTAACAGCCTGAGCTATCACGGCCCCATTTGAGAATCGAATTGCAGAGACTCTGGCATAAACCAGTGCAGGTGGTTCCAGTGGTACTCGGCACACTGGGAGCTGTGCCTAAAGACCTAGGCAAGCACTTAAAAGCAATTGGCGCTGACCAGATCACCATTGGTCAGCTGCAGAAGGCCACCTTACTGGGATCTGCTCACATAATTCGCCGATACATCAAGCAGTCCTAAACGCTTGGGAAGTGTTTGACTAGTGATGTGTGATATGAAATCCAGCATAGTTATCTCGTTTGCTGTGAGTACTGTCATTTTGTGTATAATAATAATAATAATATACAAAAATCCACCGACAATCCAAATTGCCGACTTTGCAACAATGAACTCGAAACTGTTTCACATTTAATATGTGAATGCAGCAAAATTGCACAAACTGATTACAAAGCTAGACATGACTGAGTTGCTAAATTAATCCACCAGTCATTATGTAAAGAATACGACTTACCTGTATCCAAAAAGTCAGGGGAACATAAAGTGGAAAAAGTTATAGAAAATGAGAAGGTGAAGATCTCGTGGGACTTTCAAATACAGATGGATCGTCACTTGGAACACAACATACCAGATATCATAGTTGTTGAAATCCAAAGCGTACAATTTATTGACATCACGGTACCAGGAGATGCCAGAATCAAAGAAAAAGAACTGGAAAAAAAATCATGAAATATTGCGACCTGGCCATCGAAACTACATGGCTATGGATGAAACACGTAACAGTGATACCCATTGTCATCGGAGCACTTGGTACCATGTCCAAGAATTTTATAAGATACATCAACAAATTGCAGCTCCCTGCAATAACACTAGCAGAACTGCAAAAAACTGCGCTACTCAGAACTTTGTACATCTTAAGAAAGTACTTGGTTGATACCTAGGACACTGGCAGCAACCCATATCAACCATTAGCACCAGTCAATGGTATTTGTAATGCATGTTTGAATGTTCAGTTGACTGAGTTTCATGTTTAATGAATAAAGTAAATAATAATAATAATAATAAAAAAATCCAAACTATTCCCCCCCCCCAGATTCTTGCTTTTGGTGGAGTAGTTGGAAAAGTGTAAATCGATGGAGGGGCTCTGCGAACTTTCACCTGGACCACACAAGCGGCTGAAGTTGTTTTTCCAGAACCTGAAAAACAGCTCTAACCTAGAAAACAAGTCGAGATGTTTTCTTTCAAGGCTGACCCAGAATTCCTGCCAAAAAAACATCGGCTCAGTGCAATTTATCTTCCAAAGTCCTTGTCTTCCAAGCTGGAAAATCTGGGGATGGAAGACCTTTGAGATAAGAAAAAAACTTGGCTTCAGCAACCCTCATCTCTCTGTGTGAGGTATGTACTAGGAGGACATCTAACAAGAATGGGGCAACATCAGACCACTCATCTTCTCCAATGCATTTCTCCACTAACTTGACAACATGGAAAATGGAAAGCTGAACAGACACAGTACACCATTTGTCTTCTTCCTCTTATCATGACCACTATAGCCTTATGCTCAGCAATATTCAGAGTATTTTTAAAAATATTTTTATTCATTTCATGTTAAAAAATTGGACACGGTGCGACCATCTCCCGCCATACACACTAAATTATAAAACAAATATCATATACCGTATTTTTCAGAGTATAAGATGCATCTTTTTCCCCAAAAAAAGAGGGTGAAAATCTGGGTGCATCTTATATTCCGAATGTAGCCCCGCCCAGTTTCTCAAACGGAGGTTTCAGAGGCTGAAAAAAGCATCAGAAATGGAGCTTCAGAAAAAAGGCCCCCTGAACCGAGCGTCAGAGGCTTTTTTTCTGAAGTTCTGTTTCGGAGGCTTTCAGAAGCAGAAAAAAGTTTTTTTCTGAAATGGAATTTCAGAGGCAGGGAAAAAAAGCCAAAAAAAGCAAGGTGCAGAGCTCACAACCAAGGAAACCTCCGGAAAAACTAAGGTGCATCTTATACTCCGAAAAATACGGTATACTCATCATACATTACTAATTATATACAATTATTCTGCCCAATATACTCATTTATATTTACATACATTACATCACATTTCGAGTCTACAAATCCTGATTATTTCCTGTTCCAACTCCCACCCCTCAGTCCCAACCATTGGTAAAATCTTTCCCATATATATCATGATATTCTTTCTCGCCTTTATTTTTTAATTCTAACGTCAATCTATCCATTTCAGGGTAAACCAATGTTTTCTTTATTATCTCCCTTTCTAAAGGTATATTTTCAGTTTTCCATTGTTGGGTGTACACCATTCTCACTGCTGTTATAAGGTGTATTCAATATGTTGACCCTTTACTATGACCCTCCGTTATAATTCCTAATAAAAATAATTCTGGTTTAAATTCTAATCTTTGATCAACTATTTTTTCTTTCTTTTCTTTCTTTTTTTTTCTTTGAGATATCTTTTTGAAACTTTATTTGATGTACTGTGAAATGCTGCCGAGGTCATGATGCTGTGGGAAATAATCATCTCTTTAATAACATATGATTATTGGTCAATAGAAAAGAACAGAACAGGAGTGGAGGAGGAGGAGGAGAGAGAGAGAGAAGGGAAGGGAAGGGAAGAGAAGAGAAGAGAAGAGAAGAGAAGAGAAGAGAAGAGAGAGAAGAGAAGAGAAGAGAAGAGAAGAGAAGAGAAGAGAAGAGAAGAGAAGAGAAGAGAAGAGAAGAGAAGAGAAGAGAAGAGAAGAGAAGAGAAGAGAAGAGAAGTCAAGTCTGATGAGGAGTAAAAATGTTTGGTCAAAGATTCCCAGAACCAGCAATCTAGAGCATCTAGGGACCACAAAACCATTGTCTATTGCTCACACAGAGTTAACACTCATATGTACCCAGAAGTGGAACAGACAGCCTTGATACCATTAAGTCAGAGCGAGTAATGAAATTTCATTTAATTTGTCAGGAAGAAAGTGCTAATGTTAAAAAGCATTAAAAAAAGAGAGGGAGGATTCTTTGAAAGGAAGACTTTAAGTAATTACTTCAAGTGTCTTAGGCCTACTCACAAGAATATTTACATTAGTGTCTCACAGTGCCAAAGTGTAATTCAATTAGCACTACATTTACATTCTACTCTTTCCTTTCTCTCAGTTGTTTTTAAGAGATGCAATTTTATTAACAATTATATGTCTCACATGTTCAGTGAGAGGACTACTGAGTTACTACACTTGGAGTAAAAATTCCTCTTACCAGTTCTAGAGAATCTATTTATTTATTTGACAGTACTTATAAACAGTCCCACTTTGACTGACTTTATTAGTAGAATAATCTTAGAGATATTAAGATTACACAACGGGATACAAAACTGCCATGCTCCAACATATACATGTATACAATCACACACACATTCATTCCCAGACACAAATGTAGGTTTGGGTGCACACATATTTATGTATATGTGCATATATGAAGTAAATGATTTAATCAAGAGTTTTGTATCGACAGAGAAGCAATGTATTGTAGTGATGAAGGAGTTGGAGTGGTTATAGAACAGCTGGGCTGGTGTGGAGGAAGTTCTGTTGCAGCCCAACAGAACTGGGCTAGTAGGGAAAGGAAGACTAATTAAGAAGTTGCTTACTACTTCCTGGAGGAGAGGCAACTGATCCCATTCTCTCTGGTTTTCAGAGAATTATCCTGCTGGTTTAGTAAGTTCTAAACCTCTTTATGTTCCATGGAGTTGGAAAGAATAAGAAGATAAGTACAACCTGTGGAAGGCAACTTGTAAGTAAGAGGTTTTGAGAATAAACCATACAATGAACAATTTATGGAACTAGGTATGTCTAGTTTAATGAAGAGAAGGACTGGGGTAACACAATAGCACAATTTGAAAGGCTTTCACAGAGAAGAGGGGGTCGACTTACTGTATTCTCCAAAGCAGCAGTCACCAACTGGTGGTCCGTGGACCACTGGTGGTCTGTGAGAAAAAAATTTGCATTTTTTATATTGGACTAAATCAGTTTGCAATTTCTTTTCAAACTATGGCCCCTGGGCCAGATATGTGCAATGAATGTTTGTGTTGTTGCAAAGAGTCTTCCCCTTCTGGGTCTTTTTGTGTGGGTTGGAGGGAGGCAGAAATTCCGACTTGGATCTCCTTTGGTCTCCTGGTATGGGGCTTTGGTTGAAGGCTGGAGGGAAGCACCATTGGTGGAAAAGAGCCAGAGGGCCTTGTTCCAGTGGGACTGCCTTGTGGCCTTGAACTGGCTGACCATCTCAGCCCGCTGAGCCTCTAGGCGCCGGTGCTTGGCCTTGCATTCCTGCAGGTCTTCCCTCTGCTTGGAAAGCCTATGCTTGTAGTCCTCGGTGAGGTGCTTCTGCTGAGCCTCCTTCTCCTCCAGATCCAATTTGAACTGAGCCAGCTGTTTTGCCAACTCTTTCTCGTGGTGGCTGCTTAGCTCCAACAACTGTTTCCTGTCGGGGTCCTAAGGAACTCTGGCAGGCAGGCGAAGAGTGGCTTGGAGGGGAGGGGCGAGTAGAGGCCAGTGAGGTGCCCCTCAATGTGAGTGACATCGAGTTGGCCATGCCCACCCAGTCACATGCCCACCTAGCCACGCCCACCCAGCCGGTCATTAAGCAGATCACATTAGTGGTCCACGGTATTTAAAATTATGAATTTAGTGGTCCCTGAGGTCTGAAAGGTTGGTGACCCCCTGCTCCAAAGCAACTGAGAGTAGGGCAAGAAGCAATGGATAGAAGCTCTTCAAAGAAAAAAATCCAACCTGGAAATAAGAAGTTTCCTGACCGTGAGGACAATTAACCAGTGGAACAGCTTGCCTCCAGAAAATCAGAGGTGATTGGAGGTTTTTAAGAAAAGACTAGACAGTCATTTGTCTGGAATGGTATAGGATCTTCTACTTAAGCAGGGGGTTGGTCTAGAACACCTCCAAGGTCCCTTCCAGCCCTACTATTTATGTTCTATAACTTGGCTACCGGAATTCTTTCCAAATCTCTAATGATAGTTCTGATACAATGGCAAGGGATTAAAATGAAGCAGTTGGCAGAATGGTGTCCCAACTGACTCTTTCACAGTGATGCTATGGGAAATGTATCTGTCTGTGTGTCTCTGTGCAGATGCTGGATCTGGCCCATTTTGTAAGTCAGTCTTTCTTTTGCCAGCTTTTTCCTTAACACCAAATTTGGCCCTGTTTTGTTCAGTTTTTGGAAAGTTATCCTACCCACAGACAGAGAAAATCCTTGTTTTGCAATTTCTTTCCAATATTCCTTTTGGTTGGAAAGAATAAAAACTGTGTTTTGGAAAGTTACATAACAGGCAGAATCTATTATTTATCCTCTTGGCTCATAATTGTTTATTTATTAAGTTTTGGCTTTATTTCTTTTAGTGAAAAAAATATATTTAAAAAGCACAGTAGATCATTACTGTCATCTTGAGGGTGTACATCTAATAAAAGTTAGTATGAGATAGTTGTCATAATATAGTGCAAATAAAGGAAACTGCGTTAAAAAAATAGCACCAAGGTTTTACATCTAGGCAGAAAAAAACCCAAAGGTACAAGTACAGATTGGGTGAAACTTGGCTCAAAAACTTGGTAACTGTGAGAGGGACCTTAGAGTCCTAGTGGACGATCACTTAAATATGAGCCAGCAGTGTGCGGAAGCAGCCAAAAATGCTAATACAATCCTTGGTTCTTTAAACAGAGACATGCCAACAAAATCATGTGAAGTATTAGTACCGCTTTATAAAGCCAAACCTGGAATACTGCATCCAGTTTTGGTCACCACATTACAAAAAAGTTGTTGAGACTTCGGAAAAAGTGCAAAGAAGAGCAACTAAGGTGATCAAAGGCCTCGAAACTAAAACAGATGAAGAACAGTTTCAAGAACTGGATATGGCCAGTCTAGAGAAAAGAAGGACTTGGGGTAACATGATAGCAGTGTTCCAATATTTGAGGGGCTGCCACAGAGAGGAGGGGGTCAACCTATTTTCCAAAGCTCCTGAGGGCAAGACAAAAAGCAACGGCATGGAAACTGATCAAGGAGAGAAGCAACCTAGAATTAAGGAGGAATTTCCTGACAATGAGAACAATTGATCAGTGGAATGGTTTGCCTTTAGAAGTTATGGGTGCTCCATCACTGGAGGTTTTTAAGAAGAGACTGGACAGTCACTTGTCTGAAATGGTATAAGTTGTCTCCTACTTGAGCAGGGGGTTGGACTAGAACAGGGATTCTCAACCTTTATAGTGCTGCAACCCCTTTAATACAATTCCCCACGATGTGGCGACCCCAACCGTAAAATTATTTTCGTTTTGAATTTATCGCGCCTGAAGCCGTATTGGCTAGCGATCTGAACTGCTTGTGATTGCCTTGAGGACGGAGGCATTAAAGCGGAGACTCCTCCACTATTAAGTTTATGGCGCCTGAAGCCAGATTAGGCTAGCGATTGGGAGTGATTGCAACTGGCTTGAGAGGGAAACATCAGAGCAAAGATTTCTCTCTTTTTTAATTCATCGCGCCTGAAGCCGAATTCGGCTAGCGATTTGAAGAGCCTGCAGCTGGCTTGTGGAGTCAACCATTGGTGCGCGATTCTTCGACTCGCAAGTATACTTCACATATTTCCGATGGTCTTAGGCGACCCCTGGCAAATCATCATTCGACCCCCAACGGGATCCCGACCCACAGGCTGAGAACCGCTGGACTAGAAGATCTCCAAGGTCCCTTCCAGCTCTTTTCTGCTTAATTAAACTGTATTTACATCTTCCTTTTTTTAAAAAAAAAATATATAGCGTTTGATGACATGAAACATTTGCTGAACACGCATGCTATAGATAGAACAAATCTATCTCTAATTCAGGATATTGACATGAGAAGAATTTCTAAAGAAATACACTGTTAAGAATAACTGCTCAAAGAAGCTAAAGGTAAAGGTTCCCCTCGCACATATGTGCTAGTCGTTCCCGACTCCAGGCGGCGGTGCTCATCTCTGTTTCAAAGCTGAAGAGCCAGCACTGTCCAAAGACGTCTCCATGGTCATGTGGCCAGCATGACTC
The DNA here is from genome assembly GCF_028640845.1 of Ahaetulla prasina. Taxonomy (NCBI): domain Eukaryota; kingdom Metazoa; phylum Chordata; class Lepidosauria; order Squamata; family Colubridae; genus Ahaetulla; species Ahaetulla prasina. The sequence continues at coordinate 7,345,518 of NC_080551.1, forward strand.
GACGCCAAAGGCGCACGGAACGCTGTTACCTTCCCACCAACGCTGGTCCCTATTTTTCTACTTTCATTTTTTTTACATGCTTTCGAACTGCTAGGTTGGCAGAAGCTGGGACAAGTAACGGGAGCTCACCGCATTACGCGGCGCTAGGGATTCGAACCGCTGAACTGCCGACCTTCTGATCAACAAGCTCAGCATCTTAGCCATTGAGCCACCATGTTCCAGTCAGAAAAGAACTTGGATTTAAAAGAAGAGAAATACCAAAAAAAGAGAGCTGTATGCAGGGAAGTCTAGCTTTCTAATCACCTCCAACATTTTAAAATATTGTTGTCAGTTCTGAGATGAGGGAAAAACATACAAGGGATAAACACAGATTATTCCCTGAGACAATTGTTCCTTGTATGAAATAGTTATTAAGACAGGAACAGTAATCAGACTGCAAGTGTCTCCAAGCAAAAGTCAGGTAAATAAAAACACAGGTGAAACTTACTAATTAAGAAACTTTTAAAAGGGGGGGAGAGGTTGGGAGAATCTGCTGGACACACCTATATAAATAACAATAAAGAGAACTGGACGCATATATTTAAAATTAAGCAACAAACAACTCCATTATGATTTCCTGGTAAAACACCAGCTGTGATTTCATTATAGTAGGTCACAACCATTTAGCAAATATTGGTCTGATCGCGAATGCATGCTCAACCATGAAGAATGTTTGAAGATTTTATTTTCTGGATTCTTGTATACATCGACAATGTCTAACTTCTTCCAAACAAGTGTACAAGTCTGTATTTAACTATCTGATGGGATATGAATTTCTCCAACTGTCAAGTTGCATTCCTGACAGTTTCAAAGCACTGTAAATCAATACACAATTGGACATCTTAATTTCAATGCATTGCATTTTAATTGTTGTTTTGCAAGCATCTTCTTTTAGCCAAAGATCCACCAGAAAATACAAAACGCTGCTGCTGATAGCAAATTAAGAAATAGTAAAACAGAATTATGAGTAATTTTTTTTTTTTTTTTGAACACAGATGGGGAGAAGCCGAAGAAGTGTCAATAAATAAACAGGAGAAGGAACAAACCATAAGTACAGGATGAAGATATCAGAACCCAGAAAACAGAAAGGTAGGAATACAGCTGGGCCTCAACTTACAATAGTTCATTTAATGACCATTCAAAGTTACAACAGCACTGAAAAAAATGAATTATGACTAGGGGTGAAATCTATTTACTTTTCTTAGCGGTTCGGAAGTGCATGCGCCGGGCATGCGCAAAACTTTTCTGTGCATGTGCAGAGGGTACAAAACATATTACTTCCTGGTTAAAACCAGGAAGTAATGACAGCTGGACGGGTGGGCGGAGCCTCGCACCGCGTTTGCTACCAGTTCTCCGAACCACCAGCCAAGATCGCTACCAGATCGGGCAATCTGGTCGGAACCGGGAGGATTTCACCCCTGTTTATGGCCATTTTTCACACTTATGACTGGAATCCCTGTTGCTGAATGATAAAAATTCAGATGCTTGGGAACTGGCTCTTATTTATGATGGTTGCAGTGTCCTGGAGTCATGCAATCTCCTTTCATTTAGTGACCTTTCAAAGTTAAAATAGCGCTGATTAAAGTGGTCACAACTGGCTCTCGCCCTTATGTAGCATCCCTCTAATCGGGGGTGAAATTAAAAAAGTTCCCCTACCGGTTCTGTGGGCGTGACTTGTTGGGGGGAGGTCATGTGGGTGTGGCTAACACAACATCACTCACATCAAGGGGCTCCTCAGTGGCCTCTCCCCTCCCAGCCACTCCTTGTCACGAATGGCAGGAAAATAGGGAGCGGAATATTCCTGCCTACCATCCTTCCTTTAGTCTGTGCTGAGATTGAGGAATGGATGACAGGCAGGAAAATCCCCTTCCCCATTTTCCTGCTTTTCACACAAACAGCTGCATTCCAGTTGCTCCCCCCAGCCATCCCCATCCCTCCTGGGGACTACCTTAAAAGGGACAGGCTGCAGCAGCTCCATTGTGAATGGAGGGAGAAAAGTTAGCATTCTCTCTGCCACAGGAAAAAAAAAATTCTCTCTGCTGCATTTAACATTGAATTCTGTGGCAGAGAGAATGCTAACTTTTCTACCTCCGTTCACAACAGAGCTGCTGCTCCCTTTAGGGTTCCCTCCCGGCCCCCTCCTTCCTGGGGACAACCTTAAAAGGGACAGGCTGTAGCAGCTCCGTTCTGAATGGAGGGAGAAAAGTTAGCATTCTCTCTGCTGCATTTAACATTGAATTCTGTGGCAGAGAGAATGCTAACTTTTCTCCCTCCGTTCACAACAGAGCTGCTGCTCCCTTTATGGTTCCCTCCTGGCCCCCTCCCTCCTGGGGACAACCTTAAAAGGGACAGGCTGTAGCAGCTCCATTCTGAATGGAGGGAGAAATGTTAGCATTCTCTCTGCCACAGGAAAAAAAAATTCTCTCTGCTGCATTTAACATTGAATTCTGTGGAATATCAAGCGGCCTGAAGAGGTGAGCATGGGTGGGGCTAAGGAGGGGTAATTACTACCACTTCAGCAAACTGATGCCCATAATCCCTAGCAGTTCGCCCGAACCGGTCCAAACTAGTAGGATTTCATCCCTGCCTGTAATCATGTGATCAAAATTCAGGTGCTTGGAAACTGGCCTGTACTTATGACAGTTACAGCATTCCAAGGTCATGTCACATCCATTTATGATCTTCCCAGACATTTTCAGTCAAGCAAAGTCAATGGGGGAAGTGAATCCCAACTACGGATTCACTGAATAACCGTGGTGATTTGCTTAACGACCACAAGCAAAAAATGTCATGACTCACTTAACAACTGTTTTGCTTAGCAATGGAAATTCTGGACGTAAATTGAGGACTTAGATATAGTCCTTAGTCCAAAGTTCTGGTGTAATTTGGCAACAGACCCTTCAGTTTTCAACATATCGCTGTTCGTTTCAAAGGATTATATTTGAAATTATTTCTGGAACATGAGGCTTTCTCAGAGTCCCGTTTGGTCCTATGGGGACTAAAATTATTAAACTTTAGCAGATCTTCGCAATAAAGAAGACTTGCGAGCCCAGCCAGCTGACAGGAGTTGTGCGTAAAAAGATGAATGAGAAATCCATTAAGTTTCCTTTTTTAGTGGGAATTGATCCGATTCGTATTTCTCAAGCTTTTATTGTATTCAGAACCTTGTAAACATTTCTCCATTTTAAGCGACACATATAAGAGTCTGGTACATTAAAGAAACATGCACAAAAAGTTCTCCTATGTATATGCTAGTGTGTAGAAAGCACAAAATGACAGGATGGTAGCAAAATCATACACAGAAATGGGAATAATATGGCAGGGAGTGAGATAAAAAATCGGCATGAAATCTGAAGATGCTTGGGAGATACTGGGGTCCAGGAGAAACAGACTAAAGATATGGGAGCAAGGGTAGAAATTAAGAAATAAAATAGATGCTTTGGGCAAGAATTTCTGCAATACTTTTTTTTAAAAAAATATCTTTTTTTTCCTTTTCTGTCTTCCCTCCAGTGGTGGGATTCAAGTAATTTAACAATCGGTTCTCTGCCCTAATGATTTCTTCCAACAACCAGTTTGCCAAACTGCTCAGAAAGTTAGCAACCGGTTCTCCCGAAGTGGTGCGAACTGGCTGAATCCCACCACTGCTTCCCTCTCCAAATGTCTTAGAGAATAGTGTGTGATGTCATTGTTATTATTGTTAATTAAGACACAGGGACTAGGGAATCAATATTGACGTTGCAATTAAGTATGTGTGTTCTCAAGAATAGATATATGAATGAGGAACACACATTTATACATGCATGTGTAGAAGGAGATAGAGTTACATACTTGATTACAGAGGAAAAGAAAGAGAGATGATGGATGGATGGATGGATGGATGGATGGATGGATGGATGGATGATGGACAGATAATGGATGGATGCATGGAGAGAGAGGGGGGAAGGTAGATAGATGGATAGATAGGTGATAGATAGATAGATAGATAGATAGATAGATAGATAGATAGATAGATAGATAGATAGATAGATAGATAGATAGATAGATAGATAGATAGACAGACAGACAGACAGACAGACAGACAGACAGACAGACAGACAGACAGACAGGTAGGTAGGTAGGTAGGTAGATATGTAGATGATAGATATATAAGGTAAATAGATATGTTTAGTAGGTAGGTAAGTAGGGAGATGGAGATAGATAGATAGATAGACAGACAGACAGACAGAGACAGACAGACAGACAGAGACAGATAGACAGACAGACAGACAGACGGGTGGATGGATGATAGGTTTATAAGGTAAATAGATAAGGAAAGTAGGTAGATGTAGATGGAAGGATAAAGAGAGAGAGAGAGAGAGAGAGATGGACAAACTTGGCTTGATTATTTTAGCAACAGCACAAGAAAACTTTTGCAATCTTTCAACTTGCAAAGTTCCTAATGTTTTTAAAAGGCCCTTAAAACAAAGACGCCCCAACTCCATAGTTATTTATCGTCAAAGTGTCAGCCGGGGAAAACAATGGCAGAAAATCCGAGCGGGCTCCTGTTTTGATTGTCAGAGGGCAAGATTGCTGCAGCTGCCTGACCATCCCACCTCAACTCTCCTTCCCACCGAGGTGCAGAGGCATCATCGGCCCAGACAGCGTGATTTGTTTGAAAGTGGTTAAACCTATTAATACCCCGGGTTCTATTTGTTTTACAGGACGTGGTGGACGGACATCATGAAAGGTTATCTTTGACACGGTTTTAGCTATTATTGTCTGCCCGTGAAATGGTATTTCTTGAGGAAAAAAAAAAGAGAGAGAGAGAGAGAGAGGTCTTCCGAACAAAATAACGATAAATCCTGATTTAGATACATAAAGCTGCCAGTGATATCACATAATATCAGGGTTCTTTCTCACTGGATACCGACGTTTTCAAGATAAATGGTAAAAACTGAGCTGGAAATCCATCTGGCCAGCTGCCTGGTCTAATGAATAACCCCACTTTGGCTCCTGCAGTGTAAGCAGAAAGAGTCCTCAGCACCCGCCCGCTTTCGTCTGTCATGAATCTACAAGACAGCCAACATAATATCTAGGCGACAACACCGTGCTAACAGAGCAGTGACTTCCATTTTCTTTGCTTTCTATTGATTTTCACTTAATAACTAGCGAAATACTAAACGTCCGCCCTGAGTACCTAATAAATCCTGCCTGAGCTTTTTATTGAGGAGAATTTAATAAAAACAGCCATGGCTTCAGAGGGATTTTTCTTCTGGACTGAACGTGGGCAAGAAGTGGGGAAACAATGCTTGGGACATGGGGGGTGGGGTGGGGGGAAAGGGAAGCCGTTCGAATCTTGCTTCTTGAAGGTCTCCTGTCTCTTTGAAAAGGGTTTGGAGAAGTTCACAAGACTCGGGTGACGGGTCCTTACAGTTCAAAAGCTGCTTCCAAAGAAGGAGCAAATGAAATTGGGGAGGTTAAAGACCAAGGATTTATTTATTTATTTTGTCACAACAATATATATATAAGTATCATACAAAAAAAGATTATATAGTGTATAAACATATATATGAGTAAATAATAGGAGGAATAAGCATATATATATATATATATATATAAGAAGAAGAAAAAGAAAAACAATAGGACAGGAACGGTAGGCACGTTTGTGCGCTTATGCACGCCCCTTATGGTCCTCTTAGGAATGGGGTGAGGTCAATATTAGAAAGTTTTTGGTTAGAGCTTTTGGGATTATGGGAAGAGACCACAGAGTCTGACCTCTTTTCTTTCCCTCTGGTCTCTTCCGCTGCAGCCCGAGAAGAGAAATTCACAACTCGGCTGTGCGAAGGTAAATCAATCAACCCTTCCCCCCCACACACACCAGGTGAATCTTGGCTAAGGGGTGCCTGAAACAGGCTGGATACGAATCTGTTTTTAAGGCCGACGATCCCATCATGAAAAGAACAACAGGACAGGTCGTCTTCGACGTACAGCCACAACTGAATCCAAAATTTATGTCGCTTAAGTGATAAATGTGTTTAGTGGAGTTTGCCCCCATTTTACGACTTTTCTTGCCGCAGTTGTTAAGTGAATCACTGCAGTTGCTAAGCTAGTAGCGCAGTTGTTAAGTGAATCATTGCTTCACCGTTGAGTTTGCTTGTCAGAAGGGCGCAAAAGGGAGGGTCAGCTTTGGAAGCCATATTAGGCCGGAAGCTTCTGTGCTGCCACTTTCTCATGTGTGGGAAAGTAGGAGGGGGGGATTTAGTAGAGGGGTTGTCTTTAGACATAATAGCATTCTTCCTGTCGGTCAAGGTCAAACCGATCCTGCATCTGGAGGAGGAGTGGCTGGAGTGCTGTCTCGAGATGGGACGGTTGGCGATTGGAGCATGTAATCGACTGAGGAGTGAGGGGATGGTTTTGGGGTTTTCATTTACTGAGGGAAAACCCAGACCTCTCAGATTCGGGTTTTCCCAGATGTGCCAGTTTACCTATTCTAGTAAATAGAACTTTAAAAAATGCTTGCTTCGGAGTTTTTACTTGGAGTTGGGTTTTTTCTGGAACGCTGACAGGTGTCAAGGTTCCAGAAAAACCTCTTCTGCATAAAAAAACTCAGAAGCCATTGTTTTTCAGAGTTCTTTACTAGCATGAGGAAACTGGCACACGATGTGTGAAATTCCAAAACTGAACTTCCGGATTCTTTTCCCAGTTATACAAACCCCAAGAGTCCCACCCCCCCAACCCCTTTGCCGGTCACATGGTCCAACGTTCTTCCACTTTATTCGAAACCTCTTCTTGCCACTCCTTCTGCAGATGCAAACACAATCCGACCTTGACCGCTTGAAGAATGTTACCATACCCCTCAACCCCCCTTCTTCCCCTCAGGGGAAAAATGTGGCAGCGTCTGGAACCCTAAAGTCTAGTATGGTTTCCAGGCCTGACAACAGGGGGATCACATGACTCTGGGATGCTGCAACCGTCATACATAGCAACCACTTGTCAAGTGTTTGAATTTTGATCACGTGACCATGGGAATACTGGGATGATTGTAAGTGTGAAAAATGGTCACAGGTCACTATTTTTCAGTGCCGTTATAACTTTGAATGGTCAATAAACGAACAGTTGCAAGTCAAGCGCTACCTGTAGAGCTAATGCAATTTTTCTCTTGGAAGCAATTGAAGGGGAGGACCCCTTGGGTTGGTTGATCAATTGATTGATGATTCCAATAAAGGAGAATATTGGTAGCTCAGGGCTGAAATGATGAGGGCTCCTTGGTGCTTTCTGAGCTTGCTTGTTTTCTTGCAGACGTTTCGTTACCAAACTAGGTAACATCATCAGTGCGAGTCAGGAGTGAGGTTCGCTCTCAGTTTATATTCTGGTGTCTTGACTGTCTGTGTGGGTGGGGGCAGTCTTAGGGATTCTTTGGTTGAGTTGTTTACTGATGGATCTTTGACAGTTTCTTTCTTTTTTTTTTATTTCTTTTTTTTAATTTGCATTGATATCCCGCCCTTCTCCGAAGACTCAGGGCGGCTTACACTATGTCAAGCAATAGTCTTCATCCATTTGTATATTATATACAAAGTCAACTTATTGCCCCCAACAATCTGGGTCCTCATTTTACCTACCTTATAAAGGATGGAAGGCTGAGTCAACCTTAGGCCTGGTGGGACTTGAACTTGCAATAATTGCAAGCAGCTGTGTTAATAACAGACTGTCTTAGTCTGTTGAGCCACCAGAGTTTCTTGATTGTGGTATTGCTTATTTGATTGTTGGTCTGAAGTTGGTTGGCCTGATTGATGATTGATTGATTGATATCCCTTTTTTTTAATTTTTACGAATAACTCAAGGCAGCAAACATATCCAACATGCCTTCCTTCTCCTATTGTCTTAGTCCCAGACTGAGATGCATGTTTCTGCTGTCACTTCAAATTAAAAAAAATGTAGGGTTATTTATTATGGATTGTTGTCATTTTAACCATTTAGTTGTGTCTGACTCTTGGTGACTTTATAGACCGGTGCTCTCCATGCTACCCTGTCAAACACAGCCTCTTTCTTTTCTTTTTTTTTAATTTGAATTTATATCCTGCCCTTCTTCGAAGACTCAGGGCGGCTTACACTATGTCAAGCAATAGTCTTCATCCATTTATATATTATATACAAAGTCAACTTATTGCCCCCAACAATCTGGGTCCTCATTTTACCTACCTTATAAAGGATGGAAGGCTGAGTCAACCTTAGGCCTGGTGGGACTTGAACTTGCAATAATTGCAAGCAGCTGTGTTAATAACAGACTGTCTTAGTCTGTTGAGCCACCAGAGTTTCTTGATTGTGGTATTGCTTATTTGATTGTTGGTCTGAAGTTGGTTGGCCTGATTGATGATTGATTGATTGATATCCCTTTTTTTTAATTTTTACGAATAACTCAAGGCAGCAAACATATCCAACATGCCTTCCTTCTCCTATTGTCTTAGTCCCAGACTGAGATGCATGTTTCTGCTGTCACTTCAAATTAAAAAAAATGTAGGGTTAGTTATTATGGATTGTTGTCATTTTAACCATTTAGTTGTGTCTGACTCTTGGTGACTTTATAGACCGGTGCTCTCCATGCTACCCTGTCAAACACAGCCTCTTTCTTTTTCTTTTTCTTTTTTTATGGATACTTTAATCTTTTATTTATTCCTTCCCGCTTTTATTATTTTCACAAGTAACTCCAGGCTGCGAGCACACCTAACATTCCCACCTCTTCCTCTTTTTCCCCATGGTTGGGTTGGGCTGAGAAAGAGTAACTGGCCCAAAGTCCCACAAGCCAGCTTTCACGGCTAAGGTGAGATTTGAACTCACAGCCTCCCGCTTTCTATTCTGGTGTCTTAATCCCTAGGCCAAACTGGCTGTCTAGATGGACACCTGAAGAATTTTGAAGAAATTCAGAATCCTAATTTAATTCACCAGTTCACGATACTTTATATCAGGGGTGTCAAACTTGATTTCATGGAGGGCCGCTTCAGGGTTGTGTTTGACCTCGGGGGGATGGGGGGCATGGGGGTGTGGCCAGGGTGGGTGTGGCCAGCTCAATGTCACTCATGTCAGGGGCGCCTGTGGTGGCCTGAGCACTCTGCCAATGAAAATGGGCTCCTGAGCTCTGTTTTTTTCTGGGTTCCAAAGTGTTCCATGTAGAGATTGGCAATGACAGGTGAGAGGGGTGATCCCATGGGTGCTCCTTCTACTTGTTTGTATTTTTGTCCATTATAGATGAAGTATGTGTTGGATAGGCAATGGTTGGTCAGATCTAGGATGTGCTTGGGGGGGGTTATATTTGTTTTGGATAGCTGTCAAGGCTTCTTTGATTGGCACTTGGGTGAAGAGGGATATGACATCAAAGCTCACGAGTAGGTCGCTGGGCTGTAAGTTTTGTTTCTTTATGATCTCTATGAACTGGAATGAGTTTTTTACGTGTGAGGTGATGGATTCTGCATAGGGCTGTAGTTGTTTGGCGAGAAATTTGGCTAGGTTTTGTAGAGGTGAGCCTATGGAGCTGACTATGGGTCTAAGTGGGGTTCCTTCTTTGTGTATCTTCAGGAGACCATAGAGCTTAGGGCATCTGGATGATTTCTCTCTGGGAATGATTCTTTGTTGGATTTCTTCGCTGATGGGGGAGGCTTTTATTTTGGATCTAGTGGTTTTTTCTAGGTAGGTGGTGGGGTCTGTGTTTAGGGGCTTGTATGCAACCAAAGGCCTACATACATACATACATATATATATATATGTATGTAGGCCTTTGGTTGCTCCCATCCAATCAGTTCAAACCCTCACTAGCAGTTAAAAAGGAAGAAACAGCTGCAATCACACATTGCTCCCAGAAGCACGAAGCTGAAGCCTGAAGATGACGAATGAGACTTCGTCGAAACGTCGCCAAGACACTTCCAATTTTACGCGGGAGAAAACCCGAATAACCAAAGATCTACATACAAACACCCGCGAAAACCTCAGAAAACATATATATATATATTTCAGAATGTCCAAGTCTTCATTTTATGTGCTTCTCCTTCAACACACCTTGGGAAGAAGATGTAAGTTTCAATAAACCACTACATGTACATTGACTGAATGCAATAGGAAGTCTGACTGCACCGCAATTCTTTTTTGTGTTGTGGCTTTCTGGCGAAGAAATACCAAACTCCCTTCCGTAGAATCACTAGACAGCCTTACATAAAGCCAAATGAAATTCCTTTTTGCAAGCGTGTGTATGTTTTTCTTCAAGGAATTTGAGAAAAGGACTTTCAGTGTATGCATATCTAAATTAATGTCACTTTCTTTATATGACCTTGTGAGAGAATTCTTGCAGCGAATATGATCAGAAGAAAAATAGGAGAATTGCTGTTCTTAATTATTCAATCTATGTGAGAAACTCAATAATTAATATTCTACCGGCTAATTTTTTTTTTTGCCCATCACCCTAGGGAATTGTTACGGAAGTATTATTTTTAAATTAAATTTGGGGGGATTTTAGGAAGCCATACCCCTTTCTCACACACTCCAATTCTATTCCCATGTCTTTCCAAGAGTTAGTTAATATTTAGTAGGCACTATATGAAGACCCAGCTCTCTAAAGAAGATTGGAATTGTTGTGTCTGTGCCCCCCGAGCCAGGCCCCCTGCCAGAAAGTGACTCGGAAAGTGATGGAGAAGGGCCATCAGGACTTACCTCCAGGAGCCAGAGGCAGGCCAGGTGGAGGAGATAATGAGGCCTCTGTCCACTGACTCTTTCCCCCCTAGGCCACGCCTCCAAACCCGGCTGATGGCAATTAGGCCTAGCTGGACCCTAGGTTTCGTAGGCAGGAGAGGCGGGAACAACAGAAGCAGGGTTGGGGCAGGCCTAGGAAGTGCTTAGTCATGGAGCCACACCCCACAGAATATAAAAGCAGCAAGGGCTGCTATACCACTTCGTGGCGAGCAAATCAACTACTTAGAGGGAGAGAACTAGAGCTGAAGCCCTGTTTGTTCCTGGTTTCCTGGCTGACTCATCGGCATCAAGAGAGATAACAGAGACACTTGGCAGACGCTTGCTAGTTTGCTGCCAGAGCTGATAGTTGCCGGCTAATTAAGTCATCGCTTGTGTCTCCTGGACTGAGGCGAGGGGGACAGAACATGAATTCTGAAAAAGGTGGAAGGAAAGAAAGAGAAGATGACCAGTAGCAAGACTCAGTTAGAGTAGCGATGGGTACACTGTTGCAAGACTTGAAAAACCATTTTAGGAATAAATCATTATGGAGCAAATCTATGTGGTTGCTAAGAATTGACATTGACTTGATGACTGATCAATCAGTCAATCAATCAAGGCAAAGACCCAGCTCTCCAAAGAAGGCTTTGATGATGGGAAAGGTAGAACAAGAAAGAGAAAGAAGACAACCAGAAGCTAAGTGAATAGGTTTAGTTATAATAGCGGTTGAGGTACCAGTGAAAAACCTGAAATACCCAGGTTAGGGACAGATTGTCACCAAAGGAATTTATCTATGTGGTCACTAGGAGTCAAAAATGACTTGGTAGCACATAATCAATCAACTGTGTATGCTCAGTCCTCACTAATTATTCTTGTGGGTGTTTCTCCTCTATGTTTTACTTGGGTGTACCTCCTCCAGTTCTCCTGATGGAACTTGTTCCACTTGGAGGATTTAATACTTTGAATTTAAACTAATACATTCGCTGCAAGTTTAAACACCTTTGACATGCAGCCAAACTTTGCATTCTGGAAGGCTCTCATCCTGTGTATCACTTTGATCTTTAAGTTTTCACTGTTGATCACCCAACAGTTGACAATTTCTTTCTGAGCATGTTCAGCACACACTGGGCTGTCGTTTTCCGTGGAGATCCGTCCAGTAGAATGAGAGATGAAGATTTCATAGGCAAAGACCAGATATTTCCCTATTATGTTGACCTGATCTCTGCAGGACAGAAGCAAAGAGAAAATCCTCTGCTTCTCCTCCTTTTGGGGGATGGTGTTGTGACCAAGGCCCAAGTAGTGATTACTAAACACAATTCAGTCCTTAACAAACTTATTTTATTAAAATAAATTGTCCAAAACAAAATTCTTAGTAACCAGTCCATTGGCCTTATCACCAACCTTTGATGTCTTTGGCAACCTGCCAAAGGCTTTTCTTGGCAAAATCCCCACAAAGTTCAAGAGACGCTGACAAGAAGCATGGAAATCAATGTTGCTTTCCTACAAAGAACCCAACGGCTCATTGCTGCTCTTTTAAGCCTTATGGGAGGGGCCAATCATCTTCTGGCCTTACTCCCAAGTTTTTTCTTCAGCTACTCTTACCTTCTGGCAGCTCTTCGCTTGCGTGGACTAGGAACACGCTCCTCCTGTTCCTCTGCCTCTCTGCTGTCCGTCTCTGGGGGCTCTGGAGTCCACGCATCACTCTCAGATGGCCCTGGCCCCATCTCTCCCTCAGATGCAGAGTCCTCATCTGGGCCTTCCCCTGACTCCAGAATTGGCCCATTGTCCTCCCCAGCCTCCTCACTGACTCTATTGCCAGGTCTGCAGGCTGCTGGCAGACCACAACAGATGGTAATAGTCAAATTTTGAACGTAGGTCTAAAAGCAAAGGCTCAACTTTCCCTTTTTAAGGTATTGATTGCACCAAGACTAAGTCAATGAAGAATAAGTAGAGTCTCTGACAGGTTCATTAGTGATTCACCAAGGACTGTTTTGCAAACTATGGGCATATTCCAACAGTTAGGTGAATTACCACAAGTTATATCCCTAGTAATATCCAAGATGTTAATACAGGGGTTTCTTTCCACCTCCTCTTGGAGTATGCCCTGAACATTTGTATTTCTGCCCTGAAGTCCATAATTTCAATGCTTACCCCCACACTTCCACAAAGTCTACATTCATGAATGTATCGAGAGAAGAAAATATTTATATCTCAAATTACTGAAGAAAGTGGGGGGGGGGAGTTTTGGCTAATGAAAACAAAAGTAGCACTGATGATGTTACCTAGTTTAGGTAATGAAATATTTGCAAGAAAACAACCAAGCCAAGAGAGCATCAAGGACCCCATAAATATATATTTCATGTGTGTATTTGTGTGTGGATGGATGGATGGATGGATGGATGGATGGATGGATGGATGGATGGATGGATATGCAGCAAGAAAAATTCCTTGTGTGTCTAATCACGCTTGGCCAATATAGATAGATACATAGATAGATAGGCAGGCAGATAAATAGATAGATTGTAGACAGATAGACAGATATAGATGGATGGATAGATAGATGATAGATAAATAGATGATAGATAGATAGATAGTTGGATAGCTAGCTAGCTAGATAGCTAGATAGATAGATAGATAGATAGATAGATGACCGATACAGATAGACAGATACAGATAGACAGACAAATATGATAGATAGCTAGATGGTAGGTAGACGAGAGAAAGAGAGCGAGAGAGAGAGAGGGAGGGAGGGAGAGGGAGGGAGGGAGGGAGAGAGAGAGAGAGACAGAGAGACAGAGAGATCATACCAGCCAACATCCCAAAATAATAAAATACATAAAGAAAAGCAATTGTACTGAAAAGAGAGAAGGAGGAAGGAAATATTCTATATTAAGAATTCTGTACTTGCTATTTTACATTTATTTTCTGACCTCTCCAAATTCCTACATTTTGCTGTGACACAGTGTCATACCCATATCTTTGTCTCTCTAATTACACTTGAAAAGACATATATAAATTGACAGCAAATTAGAAATTAGCAGCAAGTTATGTGCCTATCAGGATTTCCCCAGCAGCTGCCATAATTTATAATGCCATGCTCTGAATTTCATGTGAATTCTATATGTCCAGGACCTTTTAATTGGTAAGCATAAAGGTGTATTGCTTTCTCCCCTAATGTATTCTATTGCTCAACAAAAGATTGCTTCAGAGAAGTGTGATTGTGACAAATGATTTACTATTAAGAACATTCTGTAATTATTGTTCAGTGGTACCACAGACCGATATATCATTAACATGATAGACGATCTTTTATATCAGCAAAAATAACTAAATTAATAAAAATGGCTTCATTCCAAAGTCTGTCGGAAAGCCAATATTCTGAACAATCAAGGAACAGTGATAACTCAAACAGGGAACCAAGTGGAAGGTTTAAGAAATCTAGTTCAGAAAACCCATATTGGTGGAGCAGCGGGAGAAATTGGACTGATCCTTAGACTGGGTACAATTTTTCATGCAGGATCATGAAGAGCTGCCAAATTTTTTTTTCCTAAGGGCATGCTTTAAAAGCAAAGTTGAAATGATAGCGGCGAAAGCAAGGCAAGATCTCATTCAAAAGGCGCGAAAGTTACAGCTTGAACGTTTCCCCAAATCTCTCCTCTCCCCACCCCCCGGGATCCCAGGCTGATGGCCAATCCACGTCCCGCATAATGTGGGGGCTGTGCAAATATCTACAGATCCCTCACATCCTGGACATAAATTGTTTCAACTCCTACCGTCAAAACGATGCTATAGAGCGCTGCACACCAGAACAACTAGACACAAGAACAATTTTTCCCCCGAACGCCATCACTCTGCTAAACAAATAATTCCTCAACACTGTCAAACTATCTACTAAATCTGCACTATTAATCTTCTCATCATTCCCATCACCCATCTCCTTCCACTTATAACTGTAACTTTGTTGCTTGTATCCTTACGATTTATATTGATATTGATCGTTTCCTGATTGCTTATTTGTAGCCTATGACTATCATTAAGTGTTGTAAGTGTTGTACCTTGATGAAGGTATCTTGTCTTTTTATGTACACTGAGAGCGTATGCACCAAGACAAAGTCCTTGTGTGTCCAATCACACTTGGCCAATAAAAAATCTATTCTATTCTATGTCATGTGAAGCTCATCTTCAGGTATTTTCATCCATCTGGAGTTCTAAGAGAGTTGGCCTTTGACTGGGTGTAAACAACTCCACTCAGCAGCGCAGTAACTCTTGAGAGCAAACCTTGCTTTTAGTTTACAGGGGCCTTCACCTCACCAACTCGCTTCCCAAACCCAAATGCCACCCCTCCGCCATTACTATGGCAGCCGATAGCAAGCAGGCATCGGGGAAAACCCAGTGGTAGAATTCAATTTTTTTTTTACTCCAGGCTCTGTTGGTGGGTGTGGTGTGGCTTGGTGGGCATGGCAGGGGAAGGATACTGCAAAATCCCCATTCCTACCCCACTCCAGAAGAAGGACACTGCAAAATCCCCATTCCCACCCCACTCCAGGGGAAGGATACTGCAAAATCTCCATCCCTCCCCACTCCTGAGAGAAGGATATTGCAAAATCACCATTCCCACCCCACTCTAGAGCCAGCCAGAGGTGGCATTTGCCAGTTCTCTGAACTGCTCAAAATTTCTGCTACTGGTTCTCCAGAACCTGCTGGATTTCACCCCTGGAAAAACCCATGCTGGAGATCCAGCTGACAGAAAGCCCTTAAGTTTCTTTGCAATGCTAGGGCCTTCCCTTTGCACTTCCACGAACAACACAAAGAAACCACGTGATTTGGCGTGGTTTGTAGACATTTGCAGGCCTTCAAATGCTTCCAGTCAGCTAATTCTGGTTATTGGAACTGCCAGTCAAGCCTTCAAAGCAAAGCAAAACCCCTCGCCAAGCAAAATTGCATCGTTCTGATGAGAGGACACATGTCACATCTTGGCCTTGATGAGAATTGGGCTGTTTCCGTGGACAAAGCACCTTGTCAAGGTGAAGGCAAGTCACCTTGGACGATGCTCTTTTACCCAGCTTTGTAATGGGACTAAAAATCCCCAATGGATGATTCAAAACTATACCTCCCATGGCCGTTCATCATAAATAAGGTTAATGTTTGAAAATGCACAATGTGTACATCAGGCCAACTACATGTTTCATTGTTATGTTGATGCCCTGATCATAGAACTGATACCGACAGCACAATGGCTACAGAAGCTGGTGAAGCTCGCAGTGTCAGCGTTCAGGTGCAAAGTATGGAGAGATGTCTATGAGCTACCCAACTGCAGTGTTATTCGTTGTTTTACAACTAATGGTGGCGCAGGGGTTAGAATGCAGTTGTCAGGCCTGGAAGCCATACTACCTTGGTGCCTTCAGGATCCAGGCCTGCCACAATCTTACCGTGGGAAGTCAGGAGGGGGGATTGCATGAGTGAAGTAGAATTAGCCATAAGAAAACTTTGCAGAGAAGTTCAGGGCCAGGGTGTCTGACAGCTGTGCAGAGAAAAAAGTGGAGGTTGTCTTCTGTATGTGAAGGAATTGATTGGAGCAGTAGTGGACATGAGGGAGGTCAAGGTCTTGAACTTTCTTCCGGGTGAGGAAAACCTGGAAGCTCTCAGATTCTGGTTTTCCCAGATGTGCCAATATGACATCTCTAATACAAGGTAGCTTTGAGGAATTGCAAGCCTCAGAGTTTGATTTCATTGGGGGTGTTACTTGGAACCCTGATAGCAGTATTGCAGGCAAACTCTGCCCTCCACCTGGAGTTCAATCCTGACTGGCTCTAGCTTGGCTCAGTCTTCCATCCTTCTAAGGTCAGGAAAATGAGGATCCAGACTGTTGGGGGGGGGCAAGAGGCTGACTCTATAAACTACTGCTTAGATTAGAGAGAGCTGTAAAGGATTGTGAAGCTAAGTGCTATTGCGATTTTTGTTTCAGTTTTGATTAAGTGAATAAAAGAGTGTTCAAATCAGAAATTTGAAGCAAATATTTTTGCACAACTCTATGGCATCACCTAATAAACTAGGTGATGGATAGGATAAACTAATCTTTATAATGGAAGGCTTCTTCACTGGAGCCAAATAACTGGGTATTTCCTTTCTAAACTTGTTTGACCTTTCCCTGCCAAAAGTTGGAACGATGAAATCTGACACAAAATAGACCAAAGTTAGTGAAGCTATTGGATTAGGAGTCAAGAAGCCATGTTCTAGTCCTCCCTTAGTAATGGAAGTTACCAGAGGTGGGTTTAGCAGGTTCTGACCAGTTCTGGAGAACCGATAGTGGAAATTTTGAATAGTTTGGAGAATCGGTAAATACCACCTCTGAATGCCCCTGCCCCCATCTATTCTCTGCCTCCCAAGTCCCAGCTGATCGGGAGGAAATGGGAATTTTGCAGTAACCTTGCCATGGAATGGGGAGGGAATAGAGATTTTACAGTATCCTTCCCCTGCCACACCCACCAAGCCACACCCACCAAGCCATGCAATGCCCACCAAGCCACACCCACAGAACCAGTAGTAAAATAATTTGAAACCCACCACTGGAAGCTACCAATAATCACCATTTCTCCCTGACCATACAAAGTTATTGGTGTAAGGAAAAAATGGAAGAAGTGCTAAATATACTTTGTTGAGCTTCTGAAAGGAAGATGGATTATAAGTCAAATGTATAAAGTAAGTCAGGACATTCATACACAGCCATTTAAGTTAAGTAAGAAGAAAAACCGCACAGTCTATCTCTCTGAAAACAAACAGAGCAAATTCTCATTCAGATAAGAATAGGAAATAAAAAAATTACCTCAAAGATCTTTCCTAGATCACGATCAAGGCAAGATCTCCAACAGTGTGTCCTGGTAAGGCCTCAGGAAAGCTAATTTTTACAGTGGAGAATGGGAAGATAAATTTGAAACCCAACTAGCCAACCAACCCGCCGAATAAATCAAGAATGTAGTCACAGCCCCAAGAAATAGTGAAAGGCGTTGATTGGGGTTTTACCCCAGGGAGAACGGTTAGGTTCCATTACTGTTTCTGCCACTCACCAGCTGCATAAATTTGTACAATTTCCATACCTCTATAAAACGAAAGTAATGGATTTACTATCCCCTTGTTTCAAGGGAGGAGGGTGGGTCCTTTGGGACAGACAGATGAATACCTTAGCAGAAGTGAAATATGTTAATGACTCACTCGGTTACGTGGTGAAACGATTTCAATTTCTCCCATCTACCCAGAGTTTCAAGCAACTCTTCAACTCTATTTAACCGTTTTCCTGACATCTCTATAAGGGACAAACTACTTTAGCGTATTAATAGTGGTTGGCTGCATTATATGGACTAAAAGTGACTTTCCCTGCCCTTTGGTAGATAATTTTTCCCAGTGGAAAATTCAAATAAAATGCACTACACGACAACTTTTTTTACAAAGAGTATTTACAAAGAGTAAATTCTTCTAATATGATTCTGAGACAACCCTGTTCCTTTGTTTGTCCTCCTTGTTTTGTTCAGGGAGCTAGGAGTGGTCTACTCACAGATCACGAACTGTTTAGGATCAGACTGATGTATGAAACTGCTCATCCAAGTGATGGCAACTGTTCAATTCCACCCATCATAAAGCCATCATTCTTCTCTGTGTCTTCCATCCAAATGAAATAACATTTCCAGTCTTCCACTGTCTTTTAAGAAATAAGATCAAGTAATGAACAAGGTGGAAGGAAAATGAAGAGGACAATCAATTAAATATGAGCCAGCAGTGTGCGGCGGGGGCCAAAAAAGCCAACACAATCCTAATGTCAGGGTTCCAAGGAATACCCCCAACGAAATAAAGCTCTGAGGCTTGAGGTTCCTCAAAGTTCCAATTTATTAGAGATGTCATGTTGGCACAGCTGGGAAAACCCGAAACTGAAAGCTTCCAGGTTTCCCACACCCAGTTGACAGTTCACAGCCCTGCCCCACACCCACAAGTTCATCAAATTGTCCAATCAACTCTTCACACTCAATTGGATACAATCTTCAGGCAGTCTACATCAGATGCAGTCAAAAGTCCTTGAATATGGAATGTTGTTATGACTAACTTTCTACCACTCTAACAACAACCTCCTCCCAACTTCCCCAGCTAAAATATGTGGCAGTTAAGAAGCAAAAAGAAAATTGCCTTCTAAAACTGACACCTAAGGTGCATTAACAGAAGGATTCAATCAAGATCACATGAAGTACTAATACCACTCTATAAAGCCTTAGTAAGACCACACCTAGAATACTGCACCCAATTTTGGTCACCACACTAAAAAAAAGATGTTGAGACTCTAGAAAGAGTGCAGAGAAGAGCAACAAAGATGATTAGGGGACTGGAGGCTAAAACATACGATGAACAGTTGCAGGAACTGGGCATGGCTAGTCTAGTGAAGAAAAGGACCAAGGGAGACATGATAGTGGTGTTCCAATATTTGAGGGGCTGCCACAGAGAGGAAGGGGGTCAAGCTATCTTCCAAAGCACCTGAAGGCCAGACAAGGAAGAATGGATGGAAACTGAACAAGGAGAGATTCAACCTGGAAATAAGGAGAAATTTTCTGACAGTGACAGCAATCAACCAATGGAACCGCTTGCCTTCAGAAGTTGTGGGAGCTTCATCACTGGAAGCTTTCAAGAAGAGACTGGACTGCCATTTGTCAGAAAAGATATAGGGTCTCCCACTTGAGCAGAGGTTTGGACTAGATGACCTATAAGGTCCCTTCCAACTGTGTTAATCTGTAATCTACCTATCATAAGCCCTCTGCTAGAAGCAACAACAAACTGCTTTGGTGGCTGTTTTGTGCTGCTTATTATGCAAACACGAAAACTTGATAGATAGGGCTCCTTTAGTGCTTCAGAAAGACAAACCATGTGAAGAAATTCACTTTATTAAAAGACTTGGAACGGCGGTTCACCTGGAACAGCACAAGCCCAAACTGCAATGGGGAGGGGGAGCTAGTGAGATGAAAAATGAAATTAAAAAAATGTAAATTTAGTCTATATCGATTTGATTTTTTTAAAAAAAAGGAAAAGAAAAGGAAACAGTCTTTCAGAGAAGAACAATCATTAACCTTCTGGAAATAAAACCATGAGTGTAAAAGATGGAACGGGATGTATTAACTCTTCTGATCCGCATTTTATAATTTTTTGGGGGGTTGAGATGCAGAGACAACGAAGATACTGGAACTTCTTCTCTCCCCCACCCCCAAAAAATGGCTCAGATAGATAAGAGTTATGGAATAATAATCTGGGGTGGGCTTCAAAAATTTTAGCAAGGGATTCTCTGCCCGGTTGCTGGGTGGGTATGGCCATGGTGGGCATGGCCTAGTCAGCCTTCTGCACCATGGGGAGGAGTTTTTGCCCTCCCTGGGCTCTGGAGACTTTCTTCGAGCCTCTGGGAGGGTGAAAATGGCCTTCCCAGGCTCCAGAGGCCCTCTGGAGGCCAGAAACAGGCCCGTTTCCAGCTTTCCCGAACTTCCAGTAAGCCTGTTTTTCACTGTCCCTGAGCCTCCACACGTGCCCTGCCCTTGCCTGCATCCAAAACAGGCCGTGTGGGGACTCCTAGGAGGGGAAGGGTGGGGTGGGCAGGGCCAGCCAGGAGTGGGACTTGGAGGTTCTCTGAACTGCACAGAATCTTAGCTAGAGGTTCTCCCGAACCCCTGCGAACCTCCAGCCGCCCTGACAATAATTTATTTATTTATTATTTATTTTTATTTATTATTTAGATTTTTATACCGCCCTTCTCCCGAAGGACTCAGGGCGGTGTACAGCCGAATTAAAACAGTACAATATACAAATTAAAACCATAGTTAAAATAACCTATTCTATAAATGGCCGTCAAATATGACCCATAAATAAAATACCCCAGTTAAAATTATTAAAATAATATGGTTATACGTTTTGGGAAGTTAACGAAGCAAAGTGAAACACATCCACAGCAGAAAAACAATTTCGGAAGGGAAAAAGGGAAAGCAATCATAAGAGTTTATTTATTTTATTTATCTTTATTTTGCATTTCTGAACAACACTTCTCCATCAAAGAGAGACTCTTTGTTCTACTTGTTACACCCTTTTAGGAAATACCTCCTTTTTTTTTCTTTCTTTTTTTTACAGGTGAAGTTGCTCTTAATTGGAGAATAGTTCCAGTTTCCACTTTGGCCTTATTGCATGTCATTAAAAAGAATTTGATAGATCACTGTATGTCAGGCACAAAAGATCAGGTCTAAGCATGAAGGTCCAATTAAATTGATTTATTGCTACTCACGCCTATGCAAGGAATCTTCTCAATCAACCTGCTTGGAGTTAGATAAGGGCCAATGAAATTCAAGGGAGGTTGTACTTAATTCACTTGTGACTATGAAGGGATTCTAGGCTGACCTCCCTTTTAACTTTGCCCCCAGGTTCTGCACCTCCTTCTCCTACATTGGAAGAAAGGGGAGGAGAGAAGACAAGAGGGGAGGGGAAGGGAGAAAAGAGGAGAGGAGAGGAGAGGAGCGGATATAGGAGAGAAAATGGAGTGGAATGCAGTGGAATGGAATGGAAGAGGACTGGAGTGGAAGAGGAGGGGGAGGAGAGGGGAGGGGAGGGGAGAGGAGGGGAAGGGAAGGGAAGGGAAAATCCAGTTCCCCAAATAAATAACTTATATATCAGAAAGGTACAACTTTTTCCCCATTCAAAATGTCAAGTACAATTTGCAACCCTGTGATCAAATCCCTGCTCCTTTGTATGTGCATGCAACATTGACACTTGGCTCAAAGGTGTAAGTACAACTTCATCACCACTGATTGAACTCCACCTCAAGAAGATGGAGCCTCAATCTCATAGCTGGATTTAATAAATTGGAGCTTATTGAGCCCCTTCACAGATACCACTAGAACCATGGCAGAAAAAAGGGGGGATGAGGCTTTTCTTATTTTATTTTGTTTTATTTTATTTTATTTTATTTTATTTTATTTTATTTTATTTATTTTATTTTATTTTTATTTTATTATTTTATTTTATTTTATTTTTTATTTTTTATTTTATTTTATTATTTTATTTTATTGATTTTGTCAAGCGTGTATTTTATGACAGATACAAGTGTAAACATAATTATAAATACATGTAAAGGATATGAATAAAAGAAAACATTAGGACAAGGATGGTAGGCACACTGGTGGGCTTCTGCATGCCCCTCATGCAACTTTCCCATGTTTCTGAGACATGGGAAAGGCTTGCCCTTAAAT